>NC_034592.1:40803091-40848441 GCF_900095145.1 Mus pahari | reverse complement strand
TTAATGAATGTGGCTGCCCTTGCATTTGGAGCATAGATATTTAGGATTGAGTGTTCATCTTGGTAGATTTTCTCTTTGATGTGTATGAAGTTCCCCTCATTTCTTTTTTGATAAATTTGTGTTTTAAGTCCATTTTATTTGGTAGTAGAATGGCTTCTCTATCTTGTTTCTTTGGACCATTTGCTTGGAAAATTGTTTTTGAGCCTTTTACTCTGAGGTAGTGTCTGTCTTTGCCCCTGAGTTGGGTTTCCTGTAATCAGCAAAATGTAGGGTCCCGTTTGTGTACCCAATCTGTTAGTCTATGTCTTTTTATTGGAGAATTGAGTCCATTGATGTTAAGAGAAATCAAAGAAAGGTAATTTTTGGTTCCTGTCATTTTTGTTGTTAGAGTTGGGATTATGTTCTTGTGACTGTCTTCTTTTGGTTTTGTTGAGGGATTACTTTTTTCCTTTTTCTAGGGTGTAGTTTCTTAGTGTTGGTGTTTTCCCTTTATTATCCTTTGAAGGGCTGGATTCGGGGATAGATATTGTGTGAATTTGGTTTTGTGGTGGAATACCTTGGTTTTTCCATCTATGATAATTGAGAGTTTAGCTGTGTATAGTAGACTAGGTTGGCATTTGTGTTCTCTTAGTGTCTGTATAACCTCTGTCCAGGATCTTCTGGCTTTCATTGTCTCTGGTGAGAAGTCTGGTGTAATTCTAATGGGCCTGCCTTTTTGTGTTACTTGACCTTTTTTTCTCACTGTTTTTAATATTCTGTCTTTATTTAGTGCATTTGTTGTTCTGATTATTATGTGTTGGGAGTAATTTCTTTTCTGGTCCAGTCTATTTGGAGATCTGTAGGCTTCTTGTATGTTCATGGGCATCTCTTTCTTTAGAATTGGGAAGTTTTCTTCTATAATTTTGTTGAAGATATTTGCTGGCCCTCTAAGTTGAAAATCTTCATTCTCATCTATTCCTATTGTCATTAGGTTTGGTCTTCTCATTGTGTCCTGGTTTTCCTGGATGTTTTGAGTTAGGATCTTTTTGCATTTTGCATTTTCTTTGATTTTGTGTCCATGTTCCCTATGGAATCTTCTGTACCTGAGATTCTCTCTTCCATCTCTTGTATTCTGTTGCTGATGCTCACATCTATGGTTCCTGATTTCTTTCCTAGGGTTTCTATCTCCAGACTTGTCTCCCTTTGGGTTTTCTTAATTGTTCCTACTTCCTTTTTTAGATCCTTAATGGTTTTCTTCAATTCCATTCACTGTGTGGTTGTATTTTCTTTAAGGGATTTTTGTGTTTCTTCTACCTGTGTAGTAGTGTTTGCCTGTATTTCTACTTCTAGCAGTGGTCTCCTGTAATTCCTTGAGGGACTTTTCTGCTTCCTCTTTAAGGGCTTCTACTTGTTTAGCATTGTTCTCCTGTATTTCTTTGAATGAGTTATTAATGTCCTTCTTCAAATCTTCTACCACCATCATGAGATATGATTTTAAATCCACATCTTGCTTTTTGGGTGTGTTCGGGTATCCCGGACTCACTGTGGTGGGTGTACTGGGTTCTGATGGTGCCCAGTGTTCTTGGTTTTTTTTAGTAAGATTCTTACATTTGCCTTTCATCATCTGGAAATCTCTGGTGTTAATTTTCAAGCTGTCTCTGGTTGGAGTTTGTTCGTCCTCTATTCTGTTAGCCTCTGTCAGCATTCCTGTGAATACAACTCTCCCCTGAACCCCTGTCGTCAGAGCACTCTCTGCAAGCAAGCTCTCCTCTCTCAAGGGTGGTGTCCAGAAGTCTGGGTCTCTGATCCTCCTTCTGAGTCCTGGGGTCAGAGCCCTCCCTGTAGGCTGACTCTCCTCCCGTGATCCCAATGACCCATGATCCCAAGGACCTGAGGTGTAGAGAGTCTTCTGGAGCACTCAGTGGCCTCCACTGGGGTTAAGAAGAGATATAGCAGGGGTGGCCCCTGTCCATACTGGAGCCCTGCCTCTGGGTGGGCGGTGTTCCTTTGTCCCTGTTCCTGCTGGCCCAAGCCCCTCCTGGATTCTCTGGAGTTGATATTGTGTTCTACTCACCTGTGATCCTGAGGACCTGAGGTGTGGAGAGTCTTCTGGAATGCTCAGCAGCCTCCACTCCCCATACAGCATTCTTTAGTTGCCTGCATTTCATTTTGTAGGGTTGGGTCTTGTATAGTCCACATTAGCCTACACTGCCTACATTGTAACTGATCTTCTTCCTTCTTTAATTCCTCTTTTGCCATGACTTGCTGTATTTAATTAGAACAGTTAGCATGGATGTGGTTGGGGGATTATTGATTGAGGAATTAGGAAGAAAACAATGGTTTCACCACTGAAGAAACCACACCCTATTTCTAGGTAGCCATTACCTGACATTGACTTCACAAAGGGGCAGTGGAGACCATGAAACCCCTCATCAATCTATGAAGGAATATGGAAGGGATACATTTTAGATAAGTTTTGTATAGCTTACTAGAGCTAGGTAATTTCATGAGTG
This sequence comes from Mus pahari, assembly GCF_900095145.1. NCBI lineage: Eukaryota > Metazoa > Chordata > Mammalia > Rodentia > Muridae > Mus > Mus pahari. The sequence goes on along the minus strand of NC_034592.1, from coordinate 40,845,949 downwards.
CAATGGTCAGGTCATAGCCAGAAGATAGCATTTATGAAAGCATTCCCTAAAAACACTGACTTAAATGCTTTCTGTCCCTATAATGTTCCCTGACCCTTGAAGATGGGGATATAGATGTTCCATTTCACTCTAAAAACTTAACAATTGTTTATTCTAGGTACTTTGATTGTTACCAGTCTGCATTAAGCACTGCAGGGAACATCTCTGACCAAGGCTGAGTGAAGTACTCATTTGTGAATATAAATTGACTTAGAAAGGAATGTGGCAACACATCTATACAGAAAGAATTAACAAGTAATTAGTAAATATACTCAGAGACTCTGTCCTCATAAGCTATGGGCTTTTAACTAGTTTTAAAGCATAATCCATGGATTTCTTGTTGTGGAATGGACTCAAATCCAAGTCAAAAATGGTTAGTGACCCCCGTAAGAAAAATGCCACTATGGCATTGGTGGCATAGGGCCCTGAGCTTTGTGAGCACAACAATGTCTTTTTTCTATAAACTGTGTGCCGCAACATAACACTACAACTACTAGTCAGCATACAGGAAGCTTCCGGTTCAGTTTCTGCCTGATTTATTTATGCCTTGCAGTCAACAATGTGTTATACTCATAATTAGGGTCTTACCTTACAGTTATAATTGGTAACAATGAGCTTTGACAACAACCTCTTTTATTTTGGCTTCTGTCAGACCTCTTTGACCAGTAACTCAATGGTGGTATTACACCTGGCACTTGAATTCTCATTTAAAAACTATAACTGTTGCAGCACCATTGTGCATCCATACAGGGTACCTCTGCTTACATTGTTTAAAATGTTTTTGCTCAGTTATTTATTTTTTACTTATTTTTTGTGTATGTTTGCATGTGTATATGTATGGCATATGGATGTCGTGACTGATGTGTGGAGTTCTCTTTTCCTAACATGTGGATTCTGGATATCATACTCAGATGGTCAGGCATGGCCATTGGCTCTACCCACTGAGCCATACACTTTATGAATAGTATGTTTTTAATTAGCTTACCTGAGTATGCTTTCATATGACATTTTCATATCTTCTTAGTTTTAGTTAAACTTCTCCCTCAACTTTCTCTCCTCCATTCTTCCTCAGCCATTCTACCTTAACACTTCTAACTCTAGTATTCCACAAACTCCTCTACGTTCACATCATTTGTATTCCTCCAATATTCCCCACACTAAGGCCTCCTTTTGTAAAGGTCCATGATTCGCCAAAGAACAATACCTCAAAGAAAAAAGACTCAAAAAGTATGTTTTATTCTACAGAAATTCAACATGCTGAGGTCTCCCATTGCCAAGATAGTGAGAGAATCAAGTGAGCTCGCAGGCTCATTTTAAGGCACATTGGAATCTCAGGGTAGATGAGCTTTTTCTTACTCTATCTCTTGGCATTCCAGAACCCTTATCAGGCATGATGGTTGGAGCCTGGAATGTTTGCTATTAGTAACTGACTTGCCTGAGCTTGCTTGGACTTGCTCAATTCTTAGGCCTAGTCTCCTTAACTGACAATTTGAAGTCTGTAATGGAATCACTCTATCCTTCTTACTTTTTATTCTTATGTTATATAGATACTCAAAATTAAACATAGAAATCAGAAAAATTGAAGCTAATACCTACATATGAGAGAACATGAGGCAGTTGTCTTTCCAGGCCTTTGCCACCTGGCCCAGGATTATTTTTTTTTATTCCAACCATTAAAAAAAAATAGGATTTCACTTTTTTTTCACACACACAAATATTTACCTCACAACTGAACAGAACTCTGTTGTGTTTATATATTACATTTTCCAATCAATTGGTGGTAATAATGTCCAATTCCTTTTCTAGCTATTATGACTAGAGCAAAACTCAACATGGATTTGCACATATCTCTGGAGTAGGGTACAGAGTCCTTTGAGTATATATCCAGGAGTGGTACAGCTGGATCATATCATAGTCCTATATTTAACTTTTTGTGAAAATTCCAGACCTATTTAAAAATGTCTGTACTGTTTTACACTTCCACCATCAGAGTACACAGGTTCTTCTTTTTCTCACATCCTTAATAGCATTTGTTATCATTTGATTTCTTGGTAATAATCATTCTGACTGGGGTGAGGTTAAATCTCAAAATTGTTGTAATATGCATTTCCCTGAAGGCTAAGGATATTGAACACATCCTCAAGTTGGATTTATTAACTCCAAATCATTAGCACAGCTAAAGTTCCCCTAAATAGTATTTATTTCTATATGTATGGAATCCAACAGAGACAAACAGTTAATGGACAAATATGTTTAACAAAAGAATGGATACTAGAATATGACAATGTGCTCAATATTATTTATTATGAAGAAAAATACAAATTAATGCAAGGTTGTAATACTAAAACCAGAACAAAAGCTAAATATAGAATTTTTGCATGGGTGTATATCAACATGTTTCATGTAACACTTATAGAAAAAATTAATTGGTTCATTCACCAGGAAAATCACTTTGGTGGTACTTATTGAATGCCTACACATAAGAACACACACACCATGCACACCTACATTCATATGCACACCTGTGCACACACATAAGCATAAGCACAAATGAACACACATGCACACAGATGTGCAAACACAGATATCACACAGTACTATGACCCAAAAATTAAAGTCGTGATACATACCAAAAATAACCCACCCAAAATTTACCAAATGCTTATATAGAAGGAAACAAAACTGTGTATAGTCAACAAAACTGTAAAAACTTAAATATGTGTTTTCAATAGTCAAGAGAAAGCACGTAACAGATTATATTAGTTTTATAGTGTTCAATTCTACAGGTTGGTAAAAGCAACCCATTGCTTCATATAATACTCTTGAGGACTAACTCTATAGTGAATGAAAGGAAAAGATGTACAAAAATTATGTAGTACTTTAAAAATGAAATACAAACTAGCCAATGTTGAGCTGAGGAGGGAAGTCGGAATTTTAGAGGAGGAAGGCTGCTTTTAACGGAGCTAGGCAGAATTAAAAACAAAAGACTCTCAAGTGGCAGAGAAGCACTTAAGGAAATGTTCAGTATCCTTATTCATCAGGGAAATGCAAGTCAAAATGACCCTGAGAATCCACCTTATACCAATCGGAATGGCTAAGATCAAAAACACATGGTACAGCACATGGTGGGAAGGAAGGATGTGGGGAAACAGGAACACTCCTCCCTAGTTGGTAGGACTGAAAATTGATAACCACTATGGAATTCAATCTGTCCTTCGGAATATTGGAAATAAATCAACCTGAAGAACCAGCTATACCATTCCTGAGTATATACCCAAAAGATGCCCCACCATATCACAAGGACACGTACTCCACATGTTTATATCAGCCTTGTTCATAATAGCCAGAAACTGGAATCAACCCAGATGCCTCTCAACTGAAGAATGGATATATAAGATGTGATACATTTACACAATTGTATACTGTTCAGCTATTAAAAACAAGGACATCGTGAATTTTGTAGACAAGTGGATGGAAATAGAAAATATCATTCAGAGTGAGGTAACCCAGACCCTAAAATACATGCACATTATTTACTTACTTATTATTGATAAGTGGACGAAATTAGCCAAAATGTACAGATTACCCATGATACACTCCACAGACCCTAAGAAGTTAAACAAGAAGGAAGGCCCAAGTAAGCATGCAGAGGAATGGAGCTGGATAGGAGAAGGGAGGCAGAGGGGAAGGGAGGGGCAGGATCAGGCATTGGAAGAGACAGGAGAGAATCCCAGAATGCTAGGAGAATGAATGGAAATATGCAGCTGCTGGGGATGGGAGGCAGGGGAAACTTCTAGAAAGTACCAGAGACCTGGGATGGGAGAGACTCCCAGGACTCAATGTGGGTGACCTTATCCAGAAAATTCCCAACAGTGGGGATATGGATCCTGAAAAGACAACCTCTAGCAGTCAGACAACCCTCAGTGGAGGGCTGGAGACACCAAACCACATACAAAGCTTTTGACCCAAACTTGCTCCTATCTAAAGGAAATGCAGTAACAAAGATGGAGCAGAGACTGAAGAATTGGCAGACCAATGACCACTCCAACTTAGGATTGATTGCATGGGCAAGCACCAATCCCTGACACTATTATTGGTCCTTTGTTGTGTTTTCAGACAACAGCCTAGTATGGCCTGTACTCTGAGAGGTTCTTCAGCAGCTGACTGAGACAGATGCAGATACAGCCTGGTATTGGACCCCAATGGCAGAGTTGTGGAAAGAATTGAAGAAATTGAATGGGATGGCAAGCCCATAGGAAGACCAACAGTGTCAACTAACCTGGGACCCTAGGAGCTCCCAGAGACTGAGCCACCAACCAAGAAGCATACATATGATTATCTGAGGCTCCCAGCACATATATAGCATAGGGCTACCTTGTCTGGCCTCAGTGGGAAAGGATGTCCCTAATCCTGTAGAGACTTGACATCTCAGGGTGAGGGAAACCCGGAGAAGGGGCACCCTCTCAGAGGCCAAGGGAAGGGGGCATAAGGGAAAGAACTCTGAAAGATGGTACTGGAAGGGGGCAACATTATGGATGTAAATAAATAGAATAATTTATTAATTAAAAAAGAAAGGTTTTAATACTGATAGAACAGGGAATTGTGGACAGGTGAGAGGGGGATTTATGAAAAAATCCACATCAAAACCAATTATTATATGAATAAAACCCATAATAAATTTTTTAAAGAGTTTGACTGGAGATAAACTGCAAAGGAGCATAATGCTGTCACCAAGAGTCACAGGTTTTAATGTAAAAATCTCATTCCTAAATGTAAGATACTGCTTGTGCATTCTTCTCCGACAGGAACCTCCCAGAGTCATACCCATCAGAATTAAATAGTAAAGATGTGTTGGTGAATTCACAAGAAATTTTGGGCATGGGATAAAGGTAAAGGAAACTGGGATTGAGATGCAAACTCAATTATTGGAAGGTTCATCATTTCAGAAGTTGCTTCGTAGGCTACTATGGGAGAAAACTCATCATACGTACCTAGATATTGATGAGGTATGTTATGATGACATGATGCTATGAAAGAAATTCCCACAGGTACAAGAATGGCAGGAATATGTGTGGAATAATCTACCACTTTCTTGTAAGGGTTACTTCATAGGAAGAAATATATTTCTGTTACTGTTAACCAAACCCAATTTCTGTGGCTACAAATCACAGAATATAGGGAGTCGAGTCTTACTACTAATGTTTGGATAGATGGAAGTATAGCTACCATATCTTTGAAATGTTCATGCTTGTAGCCATATCTTGGGCTGATCTTAGCCTCTGAGAGAGATTTTATTTTCCCCAGTTGGTGAAGGTTAATATAGTTGCCTGTAACTGATTAAAATTCTGAGAATTAGTGAATGTTCCCAACTAACTCTAAATGGAACATCTATATAACTCCTTTCAAGACCCAAGGAACTCTATAAAAAAATGTTGGCAGAAAAAAAATATATATATATATGAGCTGCAAAACAAGGAATGTGATAAAGCAGTGTTGTGCAGGTATCAGCGAAACGTAGCAGCTGTGGCTATTTCCACGTGGACTGCTAAAAATTTGGCTCTTCAACATTCCATCAAGAATTAAGGGTATGGTGGTAGGCATGATCTTTGCCCTCACTGAAGTACTTTCATGATGTAGCTATTGGTTAAGTTGGTTACATTCTACTAAATAATTCATTTCTTATACTCTTACATGTAACCCCAATTAAAATCTATTAGTCAAAGAAAAATGGATGTAGTATGGAGAAAGACCAATGGGAAAGACCAGGGTTCACAGAAGTGGTCAGGGATGAGAGGCGGTAAGGAGGAATAAATGTGATCACAAATGTATGCTGTATAAAACTGCATAAAAAAACCAAAAAGTACTGAGATTGTAGGTAAAGGGGTGTTCCCATTCACTATTGATGGGAACACAAATTGGTGCAGGTACCATGAAAAATCAATGTGGAAAATCCCCAGGAAGTTAAAAATAAATTTACTGTATTACCTAACTATGCCACTCCTTGGCAAATGCCTAAAAGACTCAACATCGTACTACACAAATGCTTGCTCAGTAATGTTCATTGCCACATAATTCACAATATCTAAAAAAAAGGGAACAACCTAAAAGACCTTTAAGAGATAAATGTAAAATGGAATGTGGTACATATGCAGTAGAATGTTATTCTATTATAAAAAAAAAGAGAGAGAGAGAGAGAGAGAGAGAGAGAGAGAGAGAGAAATTTTTAGGTAAATAAATGGACCTAGAAAAGCTTATGTTGACTGGAGCTACTAAGGGAACTATCTCTTGGCTGTGATTCCTAGATTCAAGTCTTTAGAATTAAGTATAGAATATGGAGTAATTGCAGAAAACAGGAAAGTATAAAGGGACCTCCAAAAAGTACCATGGGATCTTCCAGTGGAGGGAAGAAATCAGTAGTCCTATCCAGAAATATTGTCTAAAAATCATAACAATTGTCAACATGGCAAGATATCTCTAAAGGTACAATACTGGCACCCATATCTGAGAAGTAACCAACAGCTATCTAATTGGATTTAAGGCAACTCAACAAGAAAGAAAAAAAAGCTTGGTAATGACATTCTAACCAACCTCCTGAGGCTAGTGATGCTGTGGATTTTAGAAGAGAATCTATGATTGCCACTTTGCTAGTTAAGCAATTATTTCTGAATACATTCTAAATCGTACCCTTATACACATAGAAAAGTGTAGCTATCACTCTTCATCAGAGAAGCCTCTCTTTATTGCATATAGAGACTACTACAGAAAACCACAAGTAGACACAATGTAGAGATCAACGGATTGTGGAGAATTCAGCCCCAAAGGATACATTCACACCACAACTCCTTCATTTGTGGTTCAGAGAATAGCACAAAAGTGAAGGCAGAAATATCTTAAGAGCTGGAATACCAGGAAGCCTGCGATGAAACAATCTCTCACTGAAATGACTGAACAAACAAGGCACAAACAATGGTGATGTCTCAAGGGGTTCCATTCCTGGACAAGAACTACTGGCAACTGTTGACTCCTGGGAGAAGAGTCACTTACCTAGGAATTTGTCCTTTATTTAGTTGTCCAATGCAGAGTGATCGGCCCTGAAACCATATACACACAAACAACAACAAAAAAAATGAACTCAGCAGTTTATATTCACATAATCTACACACACACACACACACACACACACACACACACACAAACACACACACATATATATCAATATGCAATTATAGGAAGAAGTAGTTTCTAAATTGGAGAATGTGGTCATGGAAGGAGTTGGAAGAAGGAGACTCTCTAAGAGCTGGAAGGATGGAAGGGAGTGGGTTTAGTGGTATTAGCTCTTAACAATTGTCTAAAACTGGTGTTTATTTAAAATTAAATAAGATAAAATTATATATATGTATATATATACATATATATGTATGTATATATATATACATACATAATGTGTTTAGGTTTGTATTCCTTCTATTCTTTAATTACTACATTTATTTATGTTTTTCAAGGGAAACACATGTACCATGGCACACATGTGGGGATCAGAATTAGTTTTCTCCTCCCTCTATGTAGGTCCCAGGAATCAAACACAGGTCAACAGACATGAGCCTTTGTCAGCTCACTCATCTCACTATTCTCTTTCTTTACCACATAATACAGCACCAATTTAGATGATATCCATAGTTAGTGGTTGCTAAATCTACATAATCACATTTAAGTGGTAAAGCAAAAATAGAGCTACTTTTGCATCTATTTTGAGGAAAAGTAATTAATGCATTTTTTCAATTGTTCATGGAATAGTTATATTGTATTCAGTATAATTATCAGTATGCTATTGTCTTCATTTGGAAATTTAGCCTGACATATGGAGATATCTTTGCATATCGACTTGATAAGTGGTGGAGTTGTGATGATGGTTAATCTTGCCAGTGTGATAAGATTTAGAATCGTAATGGAAACAAAACTTCTTAGCATATGTGAAGTAACTTTTATACTGGGGTCATTGAAGCTGGTAGATCCAACCTAACTGTATGCAACACCATAGCATGGGCTGGGTTCTTAGACTGAAGGAGAGGGAAAAATAAAAGTGAGCTTCCTTGTTGCAGATGTTACCAGGCTAGCTCAATCTCTTTCCTTCCCGAATTTCCTGCCATGATTGACTATTAGGAAATTGTGAGGCAAACTTCTTCTTTCAAGTTGCTTTGTCTCAGCTGTGATAAAGTAACTAGCATAGTGGTCTGCAAGCAACTTATTGTCTGTGAATATTTTCTTTTTTATTTATTCTTCTCTGACATATTACATCCTGGCTACAATTTTCCCTCTCTTCACTACTCTCAGTCCCACACCTGCAACCTCCCATTTTCTCCCAGATGCACCCCTCCTCCATTTCCCTTTAGAAAAAAGCAGGCCTATCAGGGGTATCAACCAAATATGACATAAGAAATTACAATGAGATTAGGTACCTCCCATCATGTTAAGGCTGCCCAGTATGAGCAAAGGGGTCTCAAGATATTCTAGAGAATATTCTCTTTTAACAGAAATCTGTCAGACAATAATGAGAAACTCTACACATGGTCAAAAGTTAAATATATTGGGCTTTGTATACATGAAGTTCCTGCTACTACCCAACTCTGCCAATATAATATTTAGATAATACACAAATAAGTAGATGATATATGTTTTTTTTTAAATCAAGGCAGGAACAATTTTTGGCATTTCTATAACTTGATTTGGTTACTTGTTAAGGCAATGTGTACTTCTAGATGGAATCTGGTGTTAATTATCTTTAAGAACTGATTGAGAAATTCTCCCATAAGTACTAAATAGCATTTTCTTTCCATAGGATTTGTGTTTACCAAGTGGATCCAAGTTATTGAAGCTTTATCAGGTTCCAACATATAGTAAATCATCATTTTGTTGTTGCTGTTGTTGTTGTTGTTTTGATTTTTCACCACAGGGTTCTCTGCATATCCCTGGCTATCTTGGAACTTGCTTTGTAGAATCGGCTCACTTTGTATTCAGGGTTCTCTCTGCCTCTGCCTCTAGGGTGCTGGGGTTAAAGTTGTGTGCCACCTGGCCCTGAGTACCATTAATTATTGAGGCAATGAAAACAATGTATCACAGAATGCAACAGTAAATAAAATAGCTGAAAATGAAATAACAAAATGAATTCTGAAGAGGAAAATGAATACTTTTCCTGGTACTAGCAATGATGACATTAATCAGGAATTGATGATTTGAAAGAATCATTGAGGCCAGAATAAATGAGTGCTGTAATGGTGTTTCACACCACTACTTACCATTCCCTACAGATGAGGGTTTAATGATTCTCCCTGGCACCCTAGTTAAATATTTTAATATGTGATACGATGTGATTCTCAAGCAGGAAAAAAAAAATAGGTTAATTGCCCTTTTTGTAGCATTTAACTGGAATGAAATACTGTTTTTCCTCATGAAGCAATGAAGAGTTCATGCATAGTGGTTGTGAGAAGAGCCATAACACAGACACAATGACCCAGGAAACTACCGTGGAAATGGGCTGGGAACACTGTTGAACATGACGAAGACATCGGCATAACTCACACTTGCGATTGCCATAACAACTTTTATTCTGTTGCTTCCTTCCACTGATCTTCCATACTCTCACACATCTTCCACATCAGGGTTTAACTGCTCAAAGGGTCTCTGTAAATGGCATCTCATCCTTTAAATACAGCACTGGACGTTCTCCTTGCCTGGGATATGTACACATTCTCGTGTGCACATGAAGAAATGAAGAAAGGAAGAAGCATTACTATCAGATTTTCTTAAGAGTCGTTGACTCTCCCGACTCCCCCGTCAGGTGATTTCTAATGCACACTTTCAGGTGCTGAAGGACAGTGGTGGAAATTGTTTCTCGTCACACGTCACACATTTACAGCCTTTTTGATTTTTTTTTTTTTCTTTTTGCTCTTTCTCCATCAGTCCTTTCAAATTAAAACACAGAGGTTCTAGAAGATATCAAGACATTTACTACTGGGGATAAAGGGTTCCCTAGAAAATGCAGTTCCTCTCAAAAGAGTAAATGTGGTGAGAACTGTAAGTCATTTAAATGATCAAATTCAAACCCTGAACAAACAGGTTGTGTCCAGAGGAGGCATGGGCCTCTAGAGAACACTTGTAATGCGTGAGGAATTCAAAGGAAAAGGAAATCTCATCCATTTATTCCTTCCAATAAAATGTGAACTTGGGGAAATATAGCAAACCTTTTATATTACAGCACAACTCCCAAATGCCCTCAAAACATCGAAAAGTTGTGAAGATGTTTTTCTTGAACTTTATCAATAGAAATTTCTTGAGACTTAGCTTTCAAATTACATAAATACAAACTTCACTTTTCAGTATGAGCATGTGGTAAGCTAAAATCTGCTGTCATATTTCCTGCTCACTGATAGAGAGACACATTTTAGCAGGTTGCTATGAGCCAGACACTGTGCCTGTTATTTGCCTGTATGATTCATTTTAAATCTTTATTAACTCATGAAGTTCCTAAAAGTTCCAGGTAGAAAGTTAAGTGTCTTGCTCAAGTTTCATACAGCTATGGATTGACATGGCCAAGGTTGCAACCCTTGATTGGTAAGCTGTTGAACGTCTCTCTAATCTGCATACAAACATTTTAAGCAGGTAAAATAATCAACAGTTCTATCACATATCTTCTTCAAGTTAAGTATTTCAGTATTCTTTTTTTTTCAGTGATGGACGTGGCTTTCATAACATACTTCTAACTGTAGAATAAATCTGAGTATAGACACAATAGCACAATTTAGTAATCTAAATATGTGTCGATCAAGATATCACAGAAAAAGTTTGTCTGACTACTGGTTACTTTATCACTTGATACTTCTAAAGAAACTGGATAATGAACTCTTTAAAACACTTAAAACTATAAATGTTTATCTATGACTATTATTTGTACTTGACAGGGTTTTCCATAACAAAGAGGAGGCTATAATGTTTTATTATTTATTTTATTACCCTATATACCAAATTATGCTGACTTTAAAAAATATTTTAAAAACTCAGTTATTCAGTTTGTATGACACACTCAAGTCATTTGAGAACTAATTAAATCATGAATGAAAATTTTTGACAATTCTCCAAGGAATATTATTAGTTGTATTTGAGAATAGATGTTTGTCATTTAGGAATGGTAAAAAATGTTCATTTGTAGCACTGGTGGATATACATAAACTAAAAAGAGAATTGAAAAATGATCTTCAGCTGTTGGTCTGGGAATTTCACTCGCCAGCTGTTAACATTAACAGACAGTCAAGGGAATAAATGTAATAAATAAGATTTAAAAAAGAAACAGGAGAGCCAATGAGGAAGTTTTATCATCTATCTATCTATCTATCTATCTATCTATCTATCTATCTATCTATCTATCTATCTATCTATCTCAAAATGCCACATATACTCTGATAAGTCTGTCTTCTGGTGATCTCAACAAAATTTGTGAAAGACAAATAGCGTACAGTGCACACTAATCTGTTTGTCATGACTTTCAACATTCAGCATGATAAGAAAATGTAGCAACAACAATGGCAAGGGCAATAGCCTACTCAGTAGCAGAGATTAGCTGGTGAACAAGCAGGTAGAATCTACTGTAATGGCGTGTTTCCAAAGACACTTCAAGTTCAAGACATTAAAATAAATCTCCCAGAACAGACCTAAGAAAATAAGTGAGAAGAGAAGTTCACACTTTTAGTAAGAATGAAAGGCACATTGAAGAAGGCAGTAAGAAAAGCAATGGCAACAGACGCCCCTGCATAATCCAAGCATTTTCTCTGAAAGCACAGTTTTGTTTGTTTGTTTGTTTTTTGTGGAGGGAAATAGAATTGAGTTGTGGTATCAGGTTTGAAAACAGTACTAGACCTATTATAGTGAAAACGAGAGTAGTAGTAGACAAAACTTCATGACCCAAAATAGGAGCTGTGTACCTGTTGATTGAGTCACTGGAAGTTCATAAAGTCAGAAGGTTGACTGGCTCTATCACCATTCTTCCAAACTTGGCAATGGAGTAGAGAACAGAACTGACTCTCCTAGTGACCATCTTACAGTCCAGTACACTGTATGCTGCAGTAAATAAAGCCAACTATTTTGTAGGTACTAAAGACACCTATTCATGTTTTCTTCCTGTCACCATAATAAACACTGTGACCAAATGCAACTTGAGAAGGGATTTCTTTGATTTATATATCTACATCACAGTTTATCACTGAGTGAAGTCAGGACAGGAACTCAAGGGAGGAACCTGGAGACGTGAATTTTAAGCAGAAGCCATGAGGACCACTGCCTATTGACTTGCTCTCCATGGCCTGCTCAGCTAATTTCTTATGCAACCCACATGCTCAGGAGTGGCACAGAGGACACTGACATAAATAAATTAAATAATCATTAATCAAGAAATGCTTCCACACAGTTGCCTACATGAAGTCTGACGGAGGAACTTTTCTCATTCCAGGTTTCTCCTGGATAACTCTAGCTCATGTCAGGATAACAAAAACTTAACCAGAACACCACCATGTATATATAGATAAGCATCTACAGATAGAACCCCTAAACCTCTAAGCATTTCTTCTAAGACTGTACATGTCCCTGAAGTTATTTGGCTTAAATGTTACCCAGCTTATCTATAATCAAATGACTATCTCCATTACTTATCCACAATCTTAGGCTGCATATTTCATCAGTCTAGTGTGCAAAGATGGAGCTATGGAGTAGCCTCAGCACCTGCAGTCTGCATCAAGCTGAGAAAGACTCATATTGCCAACCGTAGCACTACTCCTGAAGTATAGGCCTTGGCACCACCCAAACTGTATAAGATCTTAAGACTGTCAGAGTTGCCCACAGTACAGCTTAGCCTCAACCCAAGTTGCCAAGGGATGAGGCTGTCTTTACCAACTGTATCTCAAGCCCAGGTAACAGATTAGTAGGAGACCTTAGAAATAATTGCCACTCCATCAAAATTTAAATCATGGTCCTAACCCAGAGTTGTGCTAATTTTAGAGATATGATCTGGAATAGCCCAGTTAATAAAATGCTTGGCTGACACATACAAATCTCTCAGTTTTTGATACCATATAAAACCAAGTGTATATTCACATGTCTGCAATTCTACAACTTTGAAGGTAAAAGCAAGAAAACAGGAGTTCAAGGTTACCCTAAGCTACCAGTGAGTTCAAACTCAACCTGGGTTACAAAAGATCCTGTCTCAAATTTTTTTTTTTAAAAGATCAGAATTAGCTTTTATTATCAGAAGATATTTGAATATACCATATGAAAACTAAAAAGGATTGGTGATGAAGAAACCAACTATAATAAGAAGAAATTCAAAATGTACTAATAACATAACAAATGATATAATTATCAAAAGAAAGTATAAAATTTGGAGAGAAAAAGAGCTACAACAGAACTGTAGAAGATACTGTCAGTGGGTTTAGTGCAACCATAGCAACCACTAATTACAGTGAATGTAACTGCACAGAATTCAAGTCATTTAAAAAAATAAATAAACGTTGCTTGTAAGTTTTCTGCACCTGTATGTACTGAAAGTTAATGGGTAGAATAAAAACACAATATTACTATGTACTGATATTATTCAAGAGAAATAAAATTATATACAAATGTAAGTATATATGCATTTAATATCACAGCATTCTAATATATAAAACACGTGTCAAATACTTAGAGGAGAGACACTCCAGCACAGTAGCTGAGGCCTATAATACTGCACTATCAACAATGGACAAACTGTCAGGGTAAAATCAGCAAAGAACGAAAACAAATTCTACCCTAGACCTAAAAGCATGAGGGATAATCTGTTTCACACCTGGCAAAACTCAGGTTCAGCCCCTGTCTCGAAGTGTCTCTGGAATAGATCAAAAGATTAGCATGAAACAAATTTTAACATACACTTTAAAACTTTTAATCAGTTTGAATATTTTTTTTTCCTAAGAACAAACCAGTAAGGCTAGAAATGAATAAGGAAAAAAAAACTTTAAAAGCCACAAGTCCACAGAAGTTTAAAATCTTGCTTTTCCCTCTACCAGAGAAGTTTCTAATTACTATATTAATTGTACAAAAATGTGCTTCACTGTGAGATTTTCATATATTTATAGAACATGTTAGTTAGTTAGTTAGTTAGTTAGTTAGTTTAGGTAGGTAGGTAGGTAGTTAGCCTTGGTGAAAATCTATCCCCTTCCAAATAGTTCCATTCACTATATTCATCTTTTCTTTTCTGACATATGGGAGTAAATATATACGATTTGCTGAGACATGATCCCCGGGTTTTTAATAAAAATATTCTCAATTTTGCTCTGCCAGTTCAAGATTATTATCAATTAGTAAATCTAACAGGAATACGTTTAAAAGCTACAATTTGCATTCTCCCAGTAATGAACATTTCCATCCTTCAAAAGAACTCTGAACTTTGTCTCTGTAACTCTTCCATGGGTATTTTGTTCCCCATTCTAAGAAGGAGCTAAGCATCTAGAGACTACCCCATTCGGGGATCCATCCCATATACAACCACCAAACCCAGACACTATTGCATATGCCAGAAAGATTTTGCTGACCCTGATATAGCTGTCCCCTGTGAGGCTATGCCAGTGCCTGGCAAATACAGAAGTGGATGATCACAGTCATCTACTGGATGGAACACAGGGCCCCTAATGAAGGAGCTAGAGAAAGTACCCAAGGAGCTAAAGGGGTCTGCAACCCTATAGGAGGAACAACAATATGAACTAACCAGTACCCCCAGAGTTGTGTCAATAGTTGCATATATAGCAGAAGATGGCCTAGTCAGCCATCAATGGGAGGAGAGGCCCTTGGTATTGTGAAGATCATATGCCCCAGTATAGGGGATTGCCAGGGCCAGGAAGCAGTAGTGGGTGGGTTGGGGAGCAGGGCAGGGGAAGGTATAGGGGGCTTTGGGGATAGCATTTGAAATGCAAATGAAGAAAATATCTAATAACAAAGAATTAAAAGAAAAGAAAGAAAGAAAACACAAATTAAAACAGGACAGTATAGGAATGCTTTGGCTTCCACAACAAACATAAGTAGCCGGGTGGAGTTGGTTATATCCTGTTGTATACAACAATTCACAGAATACTAGCCTAAACTCCATGGATACCACCAGGCCAGCAAGGTCCCTACCTGATACCAGAATAGAGCACTTCTCATGAGACAATGGAGATAAGACTTTCCCAGTGAACATAATTCAGTTACATTCGTTTTTTACTTGCAGAAGGTTCTAAAACCATTTTATCTGGCAGATTTAATTTTTATAAACAGTTTTTCAAAGCAAATTAGGATAGGACTATCGAAGGCATTGTTTAAAATGGTCATTAGTAAATGGCTGCAGACAGTGACTAGACAGTGCCATGTCTAACGGTTCCTTAAGCAAGCAGAAAAGTTGGTGGCAAACAAAACATAACAAAACAAAACAAAACAAAACAAAACAAAACAAAAACCAAACTGATTTTATCTCTCATACCCTTGAAACAGGACAGGACAGGACAGGACAGGATGAGATAGCCACACCAGCTAACAGGACAGGATGAGATAGCCACACCAGCTAACAGGACAGGATGAGATAGCCACACCAGCTGACCACTGAGGTCACAAGTAGTAGCTAGTGTATCAGAACTTTCTACTCCGTTTGGGACCTCTGTTCTCCTCCCTCAACAAAGAGTAAGTTTTTTCAATAGGGCTTTCATTTCTCCTCCCAGCTGGACTTAATACTTCAAGAAGTGGCTTTTACTATTCAGACATCTCTTCCACCACGCTTACTTTCTTCTACTTTTTCTTTTTGGTGGTGTCACCATCCCCATCTCTAGCCTTGCTCCCACTTTCTAACACAGTTTTGGGCTTTTTAATCCTTCTCGTTCTTCTGTTTTTCAGCTGGGAAATCCCTGCTGGGGTCTCATCACTTCGACTCTCACTATCCTGCTTCCTTTATATGGGTTTCACTGCTTTGGCTGCTGAGGTGCTTGTACTGCTTCAGTAACCGGTGCTTTCTTGCCAGAATTTCTATAGTCATGGTACTCCTACTTCCAGGTGGCAGGGGCATCATCTGTGCGGTTGCCACACTTGTCTAGAAGGGCCTGCTTCATCATCATCCTCTGAGCTGTCTTTGGACCTAAACTCCACTTGTGAGGATAAGAGTCTCTTCCCATGATCACCCCTTTTTAATCTTGGCTACTATACCATGGTCACAGGTAGAAATCACTACTGTAATCATCAATACAGTAGCCCTGCAGATACCTTCCCGTAAGTGGTAGTGACCACAATCTCCTGGTTGACCCCAATGCCATGACCTCATATTGAAGAACACAAGGATGCATGATCTTGGTCCCATAGCAGTTTATATTCACTGCACTGTCTTTCATAACCAAACGTGTATGAGATATCAATGGCTTTTCCAATGGGTAAACAATATTCCCCGAAAGTAATTCTCTTCCTGATGGTTATCATACAGCCACTGAGCATCAAGTATATCACGAATTGTCACCATATGGTCCTTTTCACTCAGGACTTCAGAATGCACTCTCCAAAGTTCCTGCATCTGACCATCAACTTCCAGTAGCAAAACAAGGTATAAACATAGAGTTCGAATGTAGGTGACAGCCTCACAGCTCACCGAAAAGATTCCAAATCTTCTTTCAGGTTCATATTCTACCATTTTGCTCTCCTAGATAGCTGTCTCTTTATAGCAGCAATAGGTGGGGGGGTTATTGTAACAGGGCACCTGTCAGTCTAGGGCCCGAGAAAACTGAGTACCTACTTCAATAGCATTGTGCAGCAGGACAATTCCAACATACTCTCTGCCTGCACACTGTTGTGATTTCAACAAGTGAATGGCTTGTTCAATGAACACAATTAAACAACCAGTAACTTTGGGATCCAGTGTGCCACCGTGGCCTGTCTTCTTTACCCAAAGTATTCATCGGATCCAGGCTACTACATCATGGGAGGAGGGGTTAGAGAGCTTGTCAAGATTAAAGAAACCTGTGACTTTCCCTCTTTAGAGGATTTGAGCCACAAGGAATAAGTATATAACAAACTGACCTTACATTAACTTATCAAAATTCTTTAGTAATAAGGGCCACTGAGAAGTGTCCAATTGAGCTACTTGGAATTCTGGTTTGATAAGAAATCCTTCAGCATGTTGTATTTCAGCTTTATCTTCTTGTAATGGCTTTCAGTCTTTTTTTCTTCTTATGCTTATTTGGGAAAGTAAGTAGTTTGTGAGGCCAAACACTAAGATGGCTTGGCTGGTAAATGACTGTCCCATGTGTTAGCTTCCCCTTGGTTCTCCACATGGCTTCTGCATGAATCATCTGGCCCTGCACTGTGAGCATCCTGCCCCATCTACTGCAAGCTAAGAGCTGCAGCCTCCTACAGTCTGAGACCGGTCAGGTCGCACCACTCTACACTAGTCTTTATAAGTCTGGCTCATTTTGCTTAACATTATGATTTCCAAAGCTGTCCATTTTCATGGAAACAGTTTGGTTTTGTTTTTCTTTATTGTTATGATTTTCTTTTTGTTTTCCATTGACAGACACCTCCCTGAGGTGTATAAATAAGTTTCCTCTACATTTCTTACAGAATTTATTTTTTTTTCACCTGATACGTATTCCGACTGGGCTCCTATAATAGATCTCAATGTAATTTCTCTTGAAAAGATGTTTAAAATGTTATCATAGATTTAATTGACATTTGTATCACTATTTTGAAAAGTATTGCTTCAATTATTTTATGAATATATTGACTGGACTGCTAATAGTGTCAGACATTGAAGCCTTCTCTTGAGATGGATCCCAGTTTGGATCAGTCACTGGACCTCTTTTCCCTCTTTTCCCTCAGTCTCTTCTCAATTTTTGTCCCTGCAGTACTTTTAGACAGGTCAAATTCTGGGTCAGAGTTTTTAACTGTAGGTTGGCAACCCTGTCACTCTACTTGATGCCCTGTCTTTCTACTGGAGGTGGGCTCTACAAGTTCCCTCTCCTCACTGTTGGCCATTTCATGTAAGGTCCCTCCCTTTGATTCCAGAGAGTTTCTTAACTCCAAGCAACCTCAATAGTTAATTATCTTTCTTGTGGTAAATTTTAATTGCTTTATTTTACTTAAAATGCAAGCTAACAGATTTACTTGTCATTTTACTATATTATTTTGGCTTAATCCTCCCCTACTCAATGCCCTTTCCCATTCCCCTGCCTATCCATCCACATTCATAGCCTTTATGGGTAGCCAGACTCTTTCTTTGGCCATTCTTATTGTTGCTAAGTGGACCTAAGAACAAAATGGTGATGCTGGCATATTTAGAGACTATATCTTTACAAAATGGACTTTCTTTCACCAAGCCTGAACTGGTACATCTTCTGCTGAGTGAAATGGCCAGAAATGCCATTTCACTCAGCAGAAGTGAAATGGCAACACCACTAAGCTCCCAAGATGGAACCATCTTCTGTGGTAACCAGTCAGCAGCCTGGTTGTAGGTGGTACACACTCAGCCATTTCTATTGTAAAAACAGCATTGGGATGCCCTTACTGGAATAGACACCTACTCTGCTTTCAGACTTGACTTTCCTCCATGGAATGCTTCTGCCGAAATAACCACCCTCAGGCTTTCCGAATGCTTTTGTCACCATCACGGAGCTGCACACAACACCATTTCAAACCAAGGAATTCACTTCACAGCCAAAGACGTGCAGCAGTGAGGCCATGTTCATAAAATTTACTGATTTTAGTACATTTCCCACGACTCTGAGAGCTTGCTTGAGAAAACAGTGGAGTGGCTTATTAATGACACAGTTACAGACCAAATGGGTGGTAGTATTCCCTAGGGGTATGGAGGCCTGGCAGAGTTCCTCAGAAGGCTGTGTACGGGTTCTGTTTCACATATGCAGGACTCAACGTCCCAGAGTTTAAAGTGTAGAGATGGTCAGGTTTTCACTTACTATTAGCCCAAGATATCCAATATAAAAAGCTTTGCTTTGTATCTTCCTGAGCACATGTTTTCCTGGCCCATATGATTTGAATCCAGGAAAACAAAATAACAGTCTTTTGGTTAAGGTACAGAACAGTTCTATTGTCCTGGAAGCTAAGACTCCCCTCCAACAACTTCTGGCTTCTGATGTCATTATGTCAACAGGCTGTAAAGGAATAACAGTGTTAAGAGGGGTAATTGATCTAAACTCTTAGGGGGAAACTGGACTGCTTCTCTACATGGAAAAGCAATAGAGAAGATTAGATCTGGAATGCAGGTGCCAATTTAGAACATCTCTTGATATTATCATACCTTTGTGATTGATAAATGGGAAAAGGAAACAACTCTTAACTGAGGCAGAATAACAAAGAGCAGAGACCCTTCAGGGATGAAAGTATAGCAGCACACCCTTCTAGTAAAAGAACCAACACTTGCTGAAGTAGTTCGTAAAGGTGGAGGAAATACAGAATGGAAAGTATAGAAATATATTCATAAATGCCAGCTAAGAACACATTGCCACTTGTAGAAATAATTATTTATTTGAAAAAAAGTATTTCTGTCCTATTTTTTATTAACATGATTCTACTTACACATACAGGCATTAAGCTAAGATCTGAGTTTTCCTATATTGACTGAGATGATATCAGTGGTAAAACATAAATTGGTGTTATCATAATTAATTTATGAGATAATAGACGGCTAAATATTCCTCAAGGGAATTAGCTATGTACTACAAAATATAAATGCTGTTTGTTATTGTCTGTGGGATAGCTGTTATGTTAGACAGACTTATGAACATTTTCTTCTTTTCATTTGGAAGTTAAGCATGACGTAAGGTGATGTGTCTAAGTGCCAGCTTGATAAGTCATGGGCTTGTGATGGTTCATTATTGCTGTTGACTTGACAGCATGTGCAATCATGTAAGTCAAAAATCTTTGTGTACTCTGGTGAAGGATTTTCTTGGTCAGATTATTTGAATGAGGAAGAACCACCATGAATTGGGCTGCACCCTCTGGTGGCAGCTCAGATAAGATGTGGAGAAAAAAGAACAACCTTTGCTTTAGTAGGACAAACCATACTTCTTAGCTGTAGCTAAAAAATCAGCTGTAATAAATAAAACACAAGTTTTGTTCATGTGAAATCTTCTGGGAAGTATATTCTCAGGGTAAGTGGACAGGAACTATAGTGTGGAGGAGGCCAAGGCTGAATATGCAACTGATAGCTGAGCTTGGCACATAATATTGATTTTGAAGGCATGAAGAGTTCACATAGAAGAGCTAAAGCTAGGCACTGGCAGAAGATAGGAGACACTGTTGGTGAAGGTGCAGCTCAGTTGCAATGGAGAACCCAGGACTGAAGGGGTTATGAATAGAAGCTGTGGTATGAAACCACAAGAAAGCAGGAAAGGCCATTGAAAATGCCATTGCAGGGGAGACACTAGGATATTAGATTTGCCAAGTCTGTGAGACATCCTTCAAGAAAAGGAGCAGGAATGAAGCTGATGTGGCCTGACCATATAAAATCAGCTGTGTGCAGTGCGGGTGGCAGAGCCACAAGAGTAGAACTCTCAATGACCTCTGGAGCCCAGAATTTTGTCAGTTGTCAGACTCTGAGCTACAACATTATGGAGCTACAACGCTGAACTTGAACTTTGGTATTGCTTAAATGTGGTTGTTTTATGCTGTTGCTCTTCTCTCTTAGAGTAAGAAACTGGTTAACTTGCTTTGATTTTTCTGTTTTGCAAAAGCCCTTGGTTAAAAGACCTTTAAAGGTAGATTAGAATGTCAGAGGAGGGGCTCAAAGATAATTAATCTTCCAGTTCTGTTTTGGTACAAAAACCCCATCTAATCATCACAGGCATTGTAGTGGCTATTCCTGGTTGTCAACTTAACTGTATTTGGAATGAACTACAATCCAGAATTGGAAGGTTCACCAGTGACCCTAATCTGGAGGCTGGGAGATAGAAGTTTCTGATCTGGATCTTGGTATGGAGATCTTGAGACACAGTGGCTATTGATTCTAGAAGATTAAGACAGGGAGATCTCCGAGTTCAAGGTCATCTGGGATTAAAGGTGTGGTGGCATACACCTTTAATCTGGGCTACACCTTCTGCTGGAGACCATATAAGGACATTAGAAGAAGGGAGTCTGGTTCTTGCTCTTTTGCCTGCTTGCCACCTGGGACTAAGCAACTGCTAGATCCTTGAACTTCCATTCACAGCTACTACTGAACCATTGTTGGGAATTGGACTGCAGACTGTAAGTCATCAATAAATTCCTTTACTATATAGAAAAAAAAAAAAAAGACCTTTAAAATTTATATTGTATTTTATCTTGTGATTTTTAAGATAAGATCCTGGTAGCAAAAGAACAAAGGAAAGGTTACAGCTTGATGTGAGATGTTCATGTATCAGCTTTGACAAGGGGAGAATGTGATGTTCAGCCTCAGCTATCAACTTGACACACCATGAAACGGAGAACTTGAGTTGAAGATTTGCCTCCATGAGATTCAACTATGGGCTTCTTTGTGGGGATGATTTGCTTCCTACAGTGATGGTTTGTGATTGGGATATGTAGGGCAAATAAGATCTTTCCTCTATACATTTTTTTAATGGTAGAGCAGGCGATAAGGATTTAGTTTCAGTCCAGTGAATATGGTATATTGGCTGGATTGGTTTCAACTTGTCACATACTATAGTCATCTCAAATAAGGAAACCTCATTTAAGAAAATACGTTTATAAGATCAGTGTTGGGTTGGCCTATAGAATATTTTCTTAATTAAGGATTAAAGGGAAAGGGCTCAACTCATTGTGAGTAATGCCATCCATGGGCTTGGAGGCTTGGAGTCCTGAATTCTAAAGAAAGAAAAAAGTCATAAGAATCAAGCCCAGAAGCTGCATCACTACATGGTTTCTGCCTCAGCTTCTGCTTCTAAGTTCCTGCCTGTTTGAGCTTCTGTCCTGGCTTCCTTCAGTGATGTTCTACCACATAGAAGTGTAAGCCCAATAAATCCTTTCTCCCTAACTTACTTTTGGGCTATGGCATTTTGTCACAGCAACAATAACTCTAATGTACATGGTATATAGGTTTTACTGTATTACTTATTAAAGAATCTGTTCAGGAATAAGAAAAAAAACATGTATAAACTGGAGAAAGCAAGGATCACAGAGAAATTCTAACTTACTAGTTTGTTTTTAGGCTTATATTAGACTACTTTTCTTATATAGCTTAGGTCCATATGTTTAGGGATGTTAATCCTCACAGTGTTCGGGGATCTCTGATATAAATTAAAACAATGACAACAAAATTAACATGCTGATAAACAACTAGAGAAAAGGTACCCCACACCCACCACTGGCTTTTTAATTTGGCAAACTTTAGCCTGTTCTGTAAGCTTAAAACACTGCATGTGTGTACTTTATAAAACAGTAAATTCCTATATGAAATTTCAAATATTTTTAGAGCTAGTTATTCCTAATTACCATCCCTTCTCTGCCCAACTTTCTTACTCATCTTTGTACTTAAGCTTCTCCCCCTATTATCACCTTTGAAGGTGAATTTTCTTGAGAGGCATGGAAAATCACAACAGAACCTTTTACAAGCCGGTTAACTCAATAGACAGATATTAGATATGTCCTTATACAAACACTCAGATACACTAATGACACTTGTATGTAAAAGGTGTAAAAAGAAAGCTCATCTATAAGTAGGTTTTAAAAAAAGGAAGAAAGGGAAGAAGGAAGGAAGGAAGGAAGGAAGGAAGGAAGGAAGGAAGGAAGGAAGGAAAATGTAATATAATTTCTTATCACCATAACTAGTAACTGTGTACCTTGTTTAAGCTAGGCTCACCTGGAATACTGTGAGAGACAGTCTTGTTTGCATAAAAGCCATTAAAACAAATAAATACACCCCCCCCACACACACACACTGCTAATCGCACAGTGTAGGTATTTGCTCAGTCAAGACCTTGAGAGATTTTATTCTCCACAAATGTCATTGTAGAGATAGTGGACATCTCTCTACCTACTGAGGAGAATCAGATATGATAAGGGTGGGCATAGAACTTACAATGTTAGCATTATGGTTATATACTTAGGCAGTCAAATATGAGAAAATATGAACAAGAGAAATTAGACTGTTCCAGTAGTCTTTATACAGTATCTCCAGTATTAGAGATATGTGTTAACAAATACATAATACAAAAAGTGTATAATATAAATATTTGATCTTTAAAATGGAACAAATCTGAGAAAAGTAATATCTTAAAATCTGACACTTAGAAAAAATTGGTGGAATTCCATAATGCCCAGATTGTTACAATCCTGTTTATATTTTGAAATACTTTATGGAGCTGGGTAGCTATTTTTTTTTTAGAGCATGGCCCTCATCAGATAACATGTGTTTGTTTTCTACATATTGTGCTTTTCAAGAAGTTATTATTTTTTCAGTGTGTATTAGTAAGAGCATGCTCCATCAAATTTTCTCAACTTCTGTGTCCTACTTGCATGTTGTTTTTAAGACAGCATCACACCTTGTATTCACTCAAATATAGACCACAAATTTGGCAGAAAACCTACTAGTGATGGAAGCAGCAACACAGTAGGCCAAGTGTTGTCTTATCCCACTGTGCACATAATTATTCTCAAACCAGTCAGAAGCTGTGTTTTCATTTTCAGGAAAACGGAACTGCAACTTGAGAAGAGCTGCCGGAATTTCATTACCTGAAGGAAGTAATCTGTGTAATTAAATTATGCATTTTTAAATGAAGTTTTTTACTTCTGAAGTATCATATAGCCAATCCACTCATCTAAATTTTATCCTTCTGAATGAAATGCACTTTGGGATGAACAAGAAAGTTACTATTTGTAGTATGTTGAAATTCACTTTTCAAAGCCTTAGTTGCACCCAAACCCAAATCTGTTGTACTTAGACTCAATTAAAATTATTTTATTCTAGCTCATAGTCATCAGGGATATGCAAATCAAAACAACTATGATATTCCATCTTACACCAATCAGAGTGGCTAGAATCAAAGACTCAAGTGATAGCACATGCTGGCAAGGATGTGGAGCAAGGGGAATATTTCTCTATTGCTGGTGGCAGTGCAAACTTATACAAGCAGTTTGACAGTTTTTCAGAAAACTGGGAATAGTTATACTTCAAGACCCATCTATACCACTCCTGGGAATATACCCAAAAGAGGATCCATAATTCCACAAAGACATTTGTTCAACTATGTTCATAGCATTATTTGTAATATCAAGAAACAACCTACAAGTCACTTAACTGAAGAGGAGATAAAGAAAATATAGTATATCTACACAATGAAATGCTCTCCAGCTATGAAAAACAAATATATCCTGAAATTTGCAGGCAAATGGCTGGAACTAGAAAATATCATCCTGAGTGAGATAACCCAGTCCCCAAAGGACATGAATGGTACGTACTCACTTATACGTGGATATTAGCCATAAAATACAGACTGTCCATGCTAAACCCAATAAAGCTGTACAGGAAGGAGCAAACAAGCAAGAATGCTTGAGCCTTACTTGGAAGAGGTAATGGAATGATAGTAGAAGGCAGATGGAGGGAGGGAACTGGGTGGAAGAGGGGATGGAGAGGAGTGTGGGAGGTTTGGGGTTACACATGGAGAGGGGAAACAGGGATAACCAATGGTCATGAGAATAAATGGAAATCTGCAAGCGATGAGGGGTTGTGAGACACAGACCTGAGATAAGGGAGGTGGCCAAGAATCAGTGATGATATCCTTAGCTGTGATTCACATTTTTGGGTGTATAAAGCCTAGGGAGGCTACCTCCTGTGGCCAGGCAGGAACCCCTATGGATTGATAAGTAGGGACACCAATCTTTTGACCCAAACTTTGTCCTGTCTATAAGAAATGCAGGGATAGGAGAAGGAGCAAAGACTGAGGTAATGGTCAACCAATAACTGGCCTAATTTAAGATTCACACCATGTTCAAGGACAATTCCCCAAAACTATGAATGATACTCTGTTAGGCTTGGAGACAGGCGTCAACCATGGCAGTCCTCTGCAAGACTCCACCCACTAACTAACTCTGACAGAGGCATACAATCACAGTCAAACAGTGGGTGGAGCTTAGAGACACTTATGGAAGAATAGGAGAAGGATTGCACCTTCTAAGGGAAGGGGATAAGAACTCCACAGGAAGGCCAATGGGATCAACTAGCCTGAACCCTTGGGGGCTCTCAGAGACTGAATCACCAACCAAAGAACATGCACAGACTGGACCGAGCCTCCATGCACATATTTAACAAATGTGTAGTTTGGTCTTCATGAGGGTCTAGAACATCTAGAGGAGGAGCTATCCCCAAAGCTGCTTCCTGTATATGGGATATGTTCGTCTCTCTGTCTGGCCTCAGTGGGAGAGGAAGCACCTAGCCTCTCAGAGACTTGAAGTTCCAGGGTAGGGAAATACCCAGGGGCCCCCACCCTATCAGAACAGAAGGCGAGAGGCGGGGGAATTAATGAGAGCGTCCAGTGAGTGAGATGTAAAGTTAATAACTAAAAAAGAATTGAAAAATATTTTCTTCTGAAAAACCCACCAAATCTTCCAAAAGGGAGTTATAAAATACTACAAAAATTGTGAAGAAGGTTTTTGGATGAGGGGGTACATAAGGTAAAGAGATTTGTTGTTAACCTTCTTTAGCACTGAGTCCTCTAGTCAGGATGTCATAGATGACTCAGGGGACTGCAATGCTTTCTGCCAAGCTTGTTGACCCGACTTGGATCCCTGGAATGCATGCTCTAGAAAACGACTCCTGCAAGTTGTCCTCAAGTGAACCATAGTGGGTGCACATCATCCTGTAAATAAGTAAAGACACTAAAACAACTAGCAGAGAATAGTCCATCACTCAATGTTTTGAAGCACTGGAAGAATTTCTACATTCATTTAGCACAAAAGATTCCTGCACTTGTTGAAAATATTTTCGTCTTACTTTAGAATTAATCATTGGAGAATTTCACACATTTTATTTTGATTATTTCATCCTTCCCCCAGATCCTCCCTTTCTCTACATAACCAAATTTGTGGTCTCTTTCATTTGCTTTTTAGTTAAAAATTTTAATTTTATGTGTATGGGTAGGTTTGTCTACAATGTTTGTGTACAGTGTATGTGCCTGGTGGCCAAGAAGCCCAGGGAAGATCATCAGTCTCCTGGAACTGGTGTTAGAGAAAGTGAACTCCAAAGAGTAAAAGGAAATAAAAGCATGATGAAGCTATTACAACCATTAAGACACTGAATTTTTAATTATTATTAGGTATTTATTAGTAATAGAATTGAACAAGTTACCAGGACATCATTATTAAATTTTATTTTAATTTTTTTTAATTTTCAAGATTATAGTTTAATTACAATATTTCTCCATTCACTTTCCTCCCTTCAAATCTTCCAATATACCCCTCCACAGTCTCTTTCATTTCGTGGCCCTTTAGTCACTAATTGTTACTGTATGCATTTATGTATATACTTATGTTTTCCTAAATATAGTATGTTAAGTTCATGTAATGTTACTTATATGTATATTTTTGGTGCTGATTGCTTGGTACTGGACAAACAAGTTAGTGTGCTCTTCCATGGGGAAATCTACCTCTTCCAGCCCCAGCTCACCTGAGTCATCTCTTGTTCTCTGTGTAGGGGTAAGGCCTCATGGGCTCTTCTCTGTCCAGTTTGACATATTCATTGATGTCATCCTTATTATGCTTACGCTGGGGCAGTCATGTTGATAAGACTATGTATGTAGTTCTGACCTCATTAGGAAACACATTCTCTCAACAAACTCCCTTTACTTCTTTCTGGCTTTTACAATCTTTCCACCCTTTCTTCTATAAGAATCCCTGAGCCTTAGATTTGGGGGCTATTTTGTTGATGTTTCCATTATGATTTGGCTCAACAGATCTACATTTTGCTTAGTTGTAGTTTTATGTAGTAGTCTATGCATGTTGCAAAGAAAATTTTCCTTAGAGGGCTATAGGTAAGTACACTTCTCTGTGGGTGAGTGTTTATAGATCCTCATTAGGGATTATGCTGTTTAGTAAATTAGTGGTTGTAGTTTCTTTTCCAATAACTGTAATATCGCTAACACTGAGTAGATAGCTAGGTTTCCAGTATCAAGCATGGTCCCTCTTGTTGATCAGCTCCAAAGTAAGTTAAAGAGATGTTGGCAATTACGAAGGATGCATGGCATACTGCACCTTCGGCATCACTGCACCGTATTGGTCCTATCTTGGGTTTTGTTTCTTGTTTGCTTACTTATAGATTGTTTATTTTTAACAAACAATATTTGGTTTTAACTTAGTATGAAGTTATTTGATATATATAATATTCAAATAAATTCCAAGAAATATGATGTTTGTTATGACTCTGAATTATGGATGGTGAAAATATGGTAGATATGGTATATATTATATAGCTATTTTTATATAGATATAGGTGAATACAATGGAATACTATTCAGTTGTAAAGAAAAATAAAATCATGAAAAATTTCAGGTAAGTGTATGAACTCAAACTATGCTTTTGGGTGTGGTTATCCACATCAAGAAAGAAAAACATCATATGACCTTTCATTTTTAGTTTCTAGTTCTGAATCTTCTGATGTGAATACATCATTCAAAGTAAGTACAGAAACCAGGAAAATAGAAATGCCAGTGATGGTTAAGAGTGGACAGTAGGGTGCAGGGCTTTAACTAGGAAAATGAAAAGGGAGGACTCTACACAAGGTGAGGGAGAAAGACCAGAAAAGATAATGTTAAGGATAGTTGTTAAAGCTTTAAGGAATCGTATTATTTTATATTACCAGAATATTTTTAAAGACATTTCTTAGACATTAGAACTTCATTTTCTGAAAATGTTATGGTTAGTTCTAGGTCACATTTTAAAACAGTTTGTTTATCTTCTTGATATTTAGTGTTTTTGAGTATGTTTTATAATCTAGACACTAATGCCCCATCAGATGTATTTCTAGTAAACCTTTTGCCCCATTCTGTAGACTGACTGTTTACTTTAGTGATGGTTTACTCTGCTCTATATAATCCATAAAGTTCCATAAGGTTCCATTGTTCATTTGCAGACATTAATCTCCATACTGCTGGGCTCTTTTTTAGAAAGTTCTGTTCCGAGAAAAATGAATTCAAAGGTACTCCCTAGTTTATTCTCCCTGATTTAGGCTATCAGGTCTTATATTGAGTTCCCTACTCTATTTGGAGTTGAATTTTATAGACACTGAGAAATAAAGATATAATTTCACTCATACACAGAAACATTTGTTAAAGATTCTATCTTTACTCAAATATGTATAGTTGGCTTCTGAGAAAAATGAGATAGATGTAAGACTGTGGGACGTAAGATCTGTGTCTTTAATAGTGAGGACTCAAGCATTTTGTAATAGTTATTTAGAATTGTTTTGGATAGTCTGTGTCTTTTGTGCTTCCATTTGAAATTTAGGATTATATTTTCAATTTCTGGGGAGAAATGTGATGGAATTTAAATGGAGGTTGTATTCAACCTGAAGATTGCTTTTGGTAAGATGACCATTTTCACTTCATTAATCCTTCCAGTCCATGATCATAGGAATACTTTCTATCTTCTAGTATTTTCTTCAGTTACTCTCTTCACGGTCTTCAAGTTTAATTTTACAAGACTCTCACTTCCTTGGTTAAATTTATTTCATGTTTCTGGGACTACGCTTCCTCTGTTTGTTTTCAGGCTATTGTAAATGGTACACTCTAGTGGCAGGCTATACATCTGAGGGCATATGAACAACATAAACTGTACTTGATAGGTTTTAAAAGTAAACTGAAGCAGGAGGGATGGATCAGCATTTTACAGCATCAACTCCTTGTTAAAAAGACATGGATTTAGTTCTTAGCACACACATGCTGGCTCACCAAGTGGTTTGCTCAGAATGAAACAATCAGCATATATAATAATTAGTGTCTAAAGGGCAGTGAGATGAAAGAGCATCAAGGGGTATATAGGTGGTTTGAAGGAAGGAAAATGAATGGAGAAATGTATTAATTATACTATCATCTTGAAAATTAAACAAAAATTAAAATAAAATTTGAAAAGTGATGTCCTGTTTACTTCTTCAATTCTACTAACAATAAATACTTAATAAAAATTAAGAGATCAGTGTCTTGAGGGTTTTAATAGCTTCACAATACTTTTTTTTTCCTTTTAGGTTTTAGAATATTTGTACTGAACATTGAACACATTAAATAATTAACAAAAAATAAATTAATTAAACACACTTTGAACTAAGATTGAATGCATAAATACATGAATAAATTAAAACACTAACGTGCACATTTTCAAAGCTATTTCTTCCTGTAAGGAAATTTCTCTGTGAAATCATATTTTAGTTATTTTCATTAACAGTTCTTTTTTCAACGAAAGGGCTTTGAAATGAACTTTAGTGACTCTAACCAAGTAAAATAAATTAATAATAATTTTTTGAGATTTTTCTCAAATTATATATCCTGTTTATGGTTTCCCCCTCACTCTATTCCTTCCATTTTCTCCACTTCTTCCCTCCACTACTCCCTTTTTGTCTTTCATTAGAAAATAAGCATATTATAAGGGAAGTTATAAAATAAGATTAAAAACCAACACATTGGAGTTGGACAAAAAGAAACATAAGAAAAGGAGCCTGAGAGAAATTCAGAAAATCATAAAAACATACTTTTTTCTTGTCTTTTATTGGATATTTTCTTTACTTACATTTCAAATACTATCCCCTTTCCTGGTTTCACTCTGGAAACCCCCTATCCCATTTCATCTCCCATGCTTCTATGAGGGTGCTCCCCAACCCACCCACCCACTCCCACATATCTGCCTTGGCATTCCCCAACACTGGGACATCAAGCCTTCACAGGACCAAGGGCCTCTCATCTCACAGATTTCCAAAAAGGCCATCCTTTGCTATGAAGCTAGAGCCATGGGTCTATCCATGTGTACTCTTTGGTTGGTGGTTTAGTCTCTGGGAGCTCTGGAGAGTCTGATTGCTTAATATTGTTGTTCTTCCTATGGGGTTGCAACTCCTTCAGTTCTTTCTCTAACTCTTCCAAAGGGTACCTGGGGTTCAGTCCAATTGTTGGCTGGGAGCATCTACCTCTATATTTGTTAGGCACTAGCAGAGCCTTTCAGGAGACAGCTATATCAGGTTCCTATTAGCAAGCACTTCTTAGCATCTACAATAGTATCTGAGTATGATGAATGGGATGGATCCCCAGGTGGGGCAGTCTCTGGATGGATGGCCATTCCTTGAGTCTCTGCTCAACACTTTGTCTCCTTATTTCCTCCACTGAGTATTTTGTTCTCCCTTCTAAAAAGTACTGAAGCATCTTTGGTCTTCTGTCTTCTTGAGCTTCATGTGGCCTCTGGATTGTATCTTGGGTGTTGCCAGATTTGGGGCTAATATCCACTTATCAGTAAGTGCATACCATGCGCGTTCTTTTGTGGCTTTGTTACTTCACTCAGGATAAAATTTTCTAGTTTCATCCATTTTCCTGTGAATTTCATGAATTCATTGTTTTTAATAGGTGAGTAGTACTCCATTGTGCAAATGTACCACAGTTTCTGTATCCATTCCTCTGTTGAAGGACATCTGGGTTCTTTCCAGCTTCTGGCTATTATAAATAAGGATACTATGGCCATAGTGGAGTATGTGTCCTTTTGATATGTCGAAATATCTTTTGGCTATATGCCCAGGAATGGTATAGATGGGTCCTCAGGAAGTACTATGTCTAATTTTCGGGGGAATCGCCAAACTGATTTCAAGAGTGTTTGTACCAGCTTGCTATCCCACAAGCAATGAGCAATGGAGGAGTGTTCCTCTTTCTCCACATCCTCACCAGCATCTACTGTCATCTGAGTTTTTGATCCTTGAAATTCTGATCAGTGTGAGGTGGAATCTCAGGGTTATTTTGATTTGTATTTCCCTGATGACTAAGGATGTTGAACATTTCTTTAGGTGCTTTTTGTCCATTCAATATTCCTCAGTTGAGAATTCTTTGTTTAGCTCTGTATCCCAGTTTTTAACATGGTTATTTGATTCTTTGGAGTCTAACTTCTTGAGTTATTTCTGCCAAATTGGAAAATCTAAAAGGAATGGATAATTTTCTTGATAAATGATATATAAAAGAGGTAAATCTAGATCAGATAAGCAATTTAAATAGACCTATAATCCTTAATGAAATAGAAGTGGTCACTAAATCTCCCGACTCCCCCAAAAAAGTCAAAGACAGGTGGCTTTAGTACAGAGTTCTACCAGTCTTTCAAAGAAAACTTAATGGCAATATTACTCAAATTATTCTAAAAATAGAAACAGAGGAACATGCCTAATTTATGAGGTCACAGTTAGCCTGAGTGCCTAAACTACATAAGGATTCAATAAGGTAAGAGAATTATAGACCAATATCCCTTATGAATATAAATGGAAAAGTTCTCAGTAAAACACTAGCAAAACAAATCTGAGAACTCGTTAAAACGATCATCCACCATGATCAAGTAGGCTTAATAAGAGATTCAGGAATAGTAAATTCACAATATAAAAAACTTAAAGATAAAACTACATTATCATCTCATTAGATGCAGATGATGCCTTTGAAAAAAACCAAACACCTATTCAAGATAATATTTCTCAAGAGATTAGGAACACAAGGGACATTCCTCAGCTAAGAAAAGCAGATTATAGAAAACCCATAGCCATCATCAACATAGATTCAAAGTAATTCCATGAAAATTGGGGAAAATACAAGGTATTCCACTTTTTCCATCTGTATTTAATATAGCACTTGAAATCTTACCTAGAACAATTAAACAACAAAAGGAAATCAAGGTGCTACAAATTGGAAAGGAAAAATTCGAATAAAGACTTTTCATTTATTTTTTATATTCCTATGTGTGATCATCTATATAGTCAGTCGTGGCCCTAATAAGAGACCTGCCAATCTTCTCACTCTAGCCTGGTCCTTGAGTGATCCATGAACATCTTGGCATTTAATTCCTCTTGACTATGATTATGACATGTCATCATAAAATTTGGTTAGATGACCTTGGCCACTTAATTCGGTAGGATGAAAATTCCGGACATGACTTAAAGCTCAACCTAGGACTTAAGATAGAAGCAACAATTTGAATGATTTGGCTGAGCATTAAGAACATGGTGTTCTGTTTTAAACCATCACACATAATTTAATGCAATTAAGCATGACTGACACTTTCTTTTCAGGAAGGAATTAGAAGCAATCTGGCAACAAGAAAGAATAACTTCCCTACCTCCAGTAGACAGCGCTCCCCAGGGTGAAGTTGAGCTAATTAGCAGGGCACGGTGTAGACAATAAAGGAGAACTCAAATGTCAGCTGCTGCCATGCACTTTATTATCATAAGCACAATGATACCCCTCAGTACAGAACTGCAAAAAATTGTTCTGTTTCTGATGAGGGCACTCCTTAATTGGATAAGATTTGTCACAGCCATATTTCAAACTGACATTCAAAATGTCAATCAGTTACGTTCAGGTAATGAAATTGATCTCTTGTATTTTCGTGCAGCTCCTGGAATAGTTTAAACCTCAGTAAACATTTCCCCCCTCCTCTTTTTTTTTCTGACATGGCCAAAATTAAATAGTGATTTATTGTCAGTGCATGGAAACCTACCAACAGAAAGTATATTCTTCCTGAACTGAACTGGCCTTCTCTTACCCATATGAAGAAAACTTTGTATAGTCTAGCTCTTAGTATTTTAGCTATTGTTCAATTATCCCTTTGCTTACGTTATATATATATTTATATTCTACATGGCCCAGGAAACATTAACTTTGTTGTGTTCTTCACGTTCTTTTTAAGATTTATTTATTTATTATAGGTAAGTACACTGTGGCTGTATTCAGACATCCCAGAAGAGGGCATCAGATCTCATTACGGATGGTTGTGAGCCGCCCAAGGGTGCTCAGATTTGAATTTAGGACCTTCAGAAGAGCAGTCAGTGCTCTTAACTGCTGAGCCATATCTCCAGCCCTTTTTTCTTTCTTTTTTTTTTTTTTCCATTTTAAAAGGTACATTTTAGTAGAAATAGAAGCCTTCCAAAATCATTACATCTCTTAAAACATTGAGGTGAAGGATAAGTTGAATCTTGCTATAGGTGGACCACTGGCTCTGTGAATTCCATGAAGAGTATTGGGAACTAGAAAAGTCTTTTAAAACTCTGACAATTTGGAATAAGTGCTACATTTTCACACTCCTACATCAATCAGTATTTAGACATGTAATGTCCTTTAGAAATGGCCATGATTCTGGCGTATTCAGCTTCCATTAGTCAAAAGCAAACCCCAAAGAAGAACTTAGGCAAGAGACCATCACCAATTCTGCTAATAAGAGTATTGGTTCTTCATGGAGGGAGCTCTAAGAAGCACACCATATCTGCTACTCCAATCAAACTACATGTGCACATCTTCTTTGCATAGCAGTTCAGCTCAGGAGCATCTATCACATGGTATGAGGGTGTATGTGCAACAGCTGTGTGCAAATGTAATTATATCAGCATAACAGAACTAAGACGATAATGAGAATTGTTTTATTATGATATAAGGAAAACATAAATATAAAGTTTATATTTAAAGAATTATGTGCAAACATATTTAAACTAATACATAAACAATGAAATTATTATATTTAATGGAAATTTACTAAGGAAAATTTAATATCTTCCATGAGTAAATTTTTAATCCCATTGTAACACAATCATATTGTGAACAATTATAAAATTCTTGAAGATAAATGCTCCATTATGTACCATTTCACAAGGATTTTTATGTCATTTAGTGAATAAACACAGGGGAGATAACACTTATTTCTAAAACTTAAGTAATATTTAAATTATACATTATAGAAGTGGTCATATATACAAGTCTGTTCGGACAATTTAGTTCAAGGGAGTTAATATCAGCTATTTCAAGGAATACTTAGAACTTTTTTGTTACATTTCTATGCTTTTGGCAGAAATAGAGGAGATATTTTATTTTCTTTCAATAAATAAAGTATCATGTATCCAGTCTTTTAAAAACAAAGTGATCTTTCAGATATCCAAATATGATAATATTTACTTTGAACTTAAAAACTTTTAAATCATTTCCTAATACAGTTCAAACAGTCTTTCTGCTGGTCAAGAAGACCACACATGACTTGTGTGTTACCTTCTATGAAATGCTCTCCATTCTGGCTCTTCACCCTCTTTTGGTTTTTGTACTTAGTATGTCTCTTGTGTATTCTGCCTGGCTTCCTGATAGTCACATCACTAGTTACTTCTCAAGAAAGAATTTCAATGATTCATCCAATTTTAGTGTCAATTAGTCAATGCTGATAACACTAGATTTCTATTTTCATCAGTGGGGTATTTTTTACCAACTAAAATTGACATTCTTGATCGCTTGCTTTGATGACTGCAGTGGAAAGATACCTTGTCAGTGTATTTTGTTCTGTTTGCTTATCATATCCAATCATGGAGGATACATCTGATAAACCCCATACATGTCTATTTCATCTCTATAATACTGAAACAGCGATATAGTACCCTCTAATTGTCCTGTGGCTGGTTGTCGGTAAACTTGCCTTCATTCCTTCATGAGAATCCTTATCCTTTTTCTACATAACTGAATTATCTCATTGATATGTTTATCTCCTTTACTTGTATTCAATTGCAACTGATTAATTAACAATCTGAGAATCATGAGGAACTAGAGATTTACTGTGCACCCAGATATTTTGCTGCATGATTTACAAATTTTCCATAATTTATTTTGTAATATATATATATCACTTATATGCACATGTATTTATACACTTATATATTTTTCATATTTATATGTAAGTATATTAAAATTGCACATATACATTTATATATAAAATATATTTATAAATTTATAATATATATTTTTATATATGCATATATACTGCTTTAGTAATTATTCAACTTCAAGGGGATAGGGTAATTTAGATACGCAAGAAGTTTATAGAGAGAAGTTTATAGAGAGTGAAGCATTTTGCTGATGTTTGTGTTCTCAATCTACCATAAAGTTTCAGTCAAAGCATCTATTCACTGTGTGTTGGTTGAATTGAACTGAAATCTGAACCCAGGGGAAAATGTGCAAAGATTACACTTCTTTGGATTTTCACAGAAATGTTTCATTCTTACAGATATAGAATCTGGCAAGTGCTATTAGGGCTTGACAAATGTCCACATTAATTCTTCTATAAATGGTACCATAACTTATGTTAGAGTGGATGGCTGCATTTCCCATCACTGTACATTCCTGTAAAATCGGAACTGTTCATAAAACCTTCCTGCATATATATATATATATATATATATATATATATATATATATGAATATGATAGGTCTACATTTACTTTTGATTATACTGTTGTCTGTAAAACTTATATAATTTAATGCATTAGAATTTGATGCTGGTGCTTATAAGTTGTATTTCAAATACTATGTTAGAGTACCATACATATTGCGAGTTAAAAATATTGGCTAATAAAGGGGATAACAGATGTTTTAGTTTTTACCTTGCCTAGTATTTATTTCTATTTAAGTAAATATTTAGCAGTGAAGAAATTGCACAAAAATATAGATTTCTGGCTTAAAAAATTTAAGGTCTGGTAGAGCCAAGCTTACACTCTTACATTTTTTTTTCCATTTTAAAATATTTCCTTTAATAATTTTCTTAATGCTATTTTATCCTAGAATTTTAGAGTCCTAAAATAAACATCCAATATTTAGTGTTGTATTTAATAACAAGATAGCTTTTGTAGCTTTTAAAGGTGCCAATTAAATAAGATTATATTGCTTACTAAATACAAAATGACAAGAAATATGCTTATCAGAAGACAAATGACTCTTAAGCATAAAACTGTAAACACATTGAAGAGGAGGATAGTCTCCGTAATCTTCTGAACTTAAATTGGTGAGCTCACAACGATGGCTTTAATAACATAAGTGAACCAATAGTAACGTTTTTAACTTGGGTAACTTCTAGCTAGGGTTAAAGGCATGGGAGCTGACTCTTTTGAACATTTGTAGTGCCGAGCTGTGACCTTGAAAGGAGCATATCAAATTACTATATGTAAGGGAAAGCACAGAAGCCAAGGATTTTTAAAAAATGGGTATAATACCTAATTGATTAAAAAAAAATGTTTATGGCAAGTTAATAGTGAGCCTTAAGCTGGAAAGGGTTTATAAAGTGATTTTTGAGGTGTCTTGAATGAAGCAGTATCTCTTTGTATTGGACATGTTGTCTGTGTTCCTATGAAGTAAATGGTCTCAAAATATATCTGAATGCAAACACAGTCTTTAAAAATTTACTTCCAGCTGATATTACAGAAGACAGACAGGCATATTTATAGATCAGCCTGGATTTTCTACATCAGTTGAAGGATGTTGGCAGCAAAATGGAATCAATACCCAAAGTCAGCCAGAGGCTGTAGCTAAAGCTCTAAAGGACACACAAGGAGCAGATAATAAGAACATGGACTTAATATTTAATAGTGAAATCTGCCAAGTTGATCTCAAACATATGCCTAATTGGTTTTGTGCTATAAGATATAAACCTTTACAATTTTGGTTCAAAGAGATTCTGTGTTCTAAAATATATTTCAACTCTCATTCTAGGTGCACATTTCCCTTGTGGAGGATCTGTGTGATGTAACAAGGTCTCAACGCTCACTCTGAGACCTTGCTTCCTGCTTCCACTTTTCACCTTCCAGTACTATGTCAGCAAGTTGTACAAGCTCCCTGTGCTAACCCTCCCCACTATGAAGTGGTAGGAATTTCAGAGTCTGTTTCGTGAAACTTGTGGGAAAGTCCATCAGAATTTAGAGCTATGCTTGCCACATCTCAAATATGTTTTGTCGATCCCCTGACATTTAATTCTTAATGTATTGCCCTCTTCTGCTCATATCTCGTCTTCTAACTTTCAAATTAATGCTGAAAATCCTGTTGTGTCTTCAAAGAACAAGCTATATTCTTTACTTAGGACTTCTTAACTGAAGATCATTGTTTATTGTGTATTTTTCCAGAGTATTCTTATCCTAGAACAAGTTAAACAGATCTGATATAATCTCAGTATGTCCTATGTTTACTATGGTCAAGCCAGTTGTTCTAACGTGATGCTACTGAAGCAGCTCAATACCATCCCCAAATTCACCCAGCCTTTTCTCATTTACTTCCCTTTTCCTTCGCCATCACTGAGACACTTGGGCAGCTGAGCAACTCTCCTCCTGACACTGCCTTCTTCACTTCACAGCTCATTGCTGAGCACAATGAGTCTGCCCCTTTGGAGTTTGGGTTACACTTTCTATTGTTGTTTACACTTTGCAGATTTACCTTCCCTGTTGAGTCTTGATTTCAATGACCTTCAATGACCGATTGTTATCTATCAACTCAAGAATTCCTACCCAGCATTCCATGTTCCTACTCCCTACTGCTCATCTCTAACACAATCACCTGGCAAACGTTTCCATACCATTTTCCATTATGTTGAGATGGGTTTCAAACTTATACCCAAAAATAGTAGTTCTAAAAATCCTAGGTGACAGGTATGAAAAAAATAATTCTCTTTTGTTGTTTAAGGTATCATCTGTTATGAGGTTTAGTTTTTGCAGGAACTGTATCCCCATGGCTAAGACTATTTCCTTTTTCTTCTGCTTATAATTCAACAGTCACTAAATATCTACAATATCCAGGATGTGGACAGATCTCTTCAAATGGGCAAAAGACATGAAGAAAGTTCTGCAAAAAGGACTTCAGAAGAAGAAGAGTTTAATAAGCAGGTAGATATTAATTTTTGTGTAGACAGCCACTCTCTCTCATCCCTGCCTTTTGCCAGTGGGACCCTCAACAACAAAGTGATTGCAGTGGTAGAGATGGAGGTTATGTATCGGTTCATCAACGTGGACTTCCTCTAAATAAAGATGAATTAGCTGTAACTGCTGCTGTGTGTCATGCAAACCTGAACCCCTTAAGTGACTTCATTTTCTGTCAGTGACCTGAAGGTAGGTTGACTAAATATGACCATTTCCATTTTAGAAAAGACAGTATTTGCTGGAATAGAAACTTATACTTTTTATGTACTTGACTTGTCTATACATAATGCTTCTGCTAAAATTCCCATCCATGGACTTACAGAATAATTTATGTACCATCATGGCTTTCCACAGACCACTGCTTATGATCAGGGAGCTCATTTCATGGGTAAGGAAATATGGCAGAGGGCTCATGCTCATAGAATTCATTGATCATATTGTATTCCTCATGGTCCAGAAGCAGCTAGCTTGATAGAAATATAGAGTAGAAAGGCACAGCTAAAATAACAATGAAGTAGCAATTATCTGGAGGGCCTATCAGGTTCCTCCTGAAGTATACTTTGAATCACAGGTAGTCAGGGTTCAAAGGTCCAAGCATTGTGTGATTCAAATGTGAATTACCACTCTTACTAGTGCCCCCTAGTGAGCCCCAAGGAAAATGTTTCCTTCCTGTTTCTATGATCATGCACTGTGCTCGCCTAGAAGTTTTGATTACAGAGGGCAAAGTATAGCAGATAGCAGGTATGACAGACATTCCATTGAATTGGAAGCTAAGAACTTCGGCTGGCCTTGGATTCTGAGGCGCTTTAGTCAACATGTTAAGAAAGGGAAAAAACAGTGTTTAAAAGGAGTGATGTATCCGGACTATGAGAGAAATTGAACTGCATCTCCAGAGTGGAGAAAAGGAAGATTCTATCAAGAGTACAGAAGAGCCTTTAGGGTGACTCTTGCTTAGAGTGACTATGATTATGATCATGGGGAAATGGCCACAACCTAACCCAGGCAGAAGATAAAAGGCCCAAACCCTCCAGGAATGAAGGCATGGATGAATCACCCTGCCATCTAATGAACCAAGAACTGCTAAGGTACATGGTGACAGTGGAGGAAATACAAAACGGATAGTAGAGAAAGATAAGTTATTATATACAAGCTACAGCCAAGTCATCTGTTACAGGAGTTGAGTTTCTAACTGGAATGAATATTTCTGTTCTATTTGTTAAGAACATGCTTGTGTACCCATTACATAGATATTTGTATTTTAATTCTTCTATTTCCTTATTTGTAACACTGATTGAGGTAACATCAACTGTTACATGCTCTGAATCAATATTATTATATTTAAGTTAAGGAACATATCAGGGCTAATCATTCTTCAAGGTAATTTTCTACACCTGCTCTTTGAGGCCTAGACTATTACATCTCAAGTTTCCTACGGTGGTTATTGGAACTGAAATTTTTAGTTTGTTCTATAATGTGCTTGATTTTGTTTTGCCCTAACTAATTATTTGCTATGGTCTTGTCAGTCTCTTTAGAAATAAAAATGCTTACTCCATTCTGTAATACATTGGAAATGTCTAATCTGGTTTTGATATTTATAGGCTCTTACAGTTAAGAGATTTAAGACTTTAAAAGATTTGGAATTTTTAAGAATATGGGGGACACTGGTTAGTTCATATTGTTTTTCCTCCTATGGGCCTGCAAACCCATTCAGCTCCTTGGGTCCTTTCTCTTCTTCCTTCATTGGGGACCCTGTGCTTCGTCCAGGGGATGGATATGAGCATCCACTTCTGTATTTGTCAGACACTGGCAGATCCTCTCAGGAGACAGCTTTATCAGGCTTCTGTTAGCTAACCAGAGCTTCCTTGAACTAAACCACCAATCAAAGAAAACACATGGTGGAACTCATGGCTCTAGCTGCATATGTAGCAGAGAATGGCCTAATCAGTCATCAATGGGTAGAGAGGCCCTTGGTCTTGTGAAGGTTCTATGCCCCAGGTCCAGGAAACAGGGGTGAGTGGGTTGGGGACCAGGGGGAGGGGAGGAGGGGATAGGGAATTTTTGGAGAAGAAACTAGAAAAGGGGATAAAATTTGAAGTGTAAATAAAGAAAATATCTAATGATTAAAAAATAAATCACAAAAAAGAATATGGGGGACATTTTAAAGTTGGCTGTATTTTCTATGACAACATAAACATAAGATTCAGAAGACAAAGATTGTAAGGTTATAATTCTTTATGTTTTGTATGTATGGACATTTGCTTACTTGTGTGTATGTGCACCACGTGTGTGCCCAGTACCCACAAAGGCCAGGAGATTATGCTGAATCTGCTGGAACTGGATTACAGACAGTTGTGAGCCACTGAATTGGTTTAAGTGATGGATTCCTGTTGTCAGGTTGTCAAGGGGTAAATTCTTGTGGTTGGGTCTAAATGTCAAATTGCTACAGTTTAGAAATCTCTGAGCAAAGATCTCAAATGAAGAATTGTTTTGATTACCTTAGTGAATGTAGGATAGCCCATACTAAGTATGAGAGGCACTTTCTCCTAGCAGCCCAGATACATTAGGATATAGAACAAGGAAGGTTGTTCAACTTTTGCTTGCATGGTCTTCTAAGCATTTTTGTATTTCCACTGTGGACAGAAGCCAGTGGCATTTTAATAACTTCTCATAGCAGACTGGTACATCTGAGGTAGTGTGTACCACACTACAATTCCTTGTACCCAGTTCAGTCTCTTGGGTACAAAGATCTGCTGTTATTCTTTCAACTGTGTTGTATAAAGTAGTCTACTATATCCTTAGATGTGTGTGTGTGTGTGTGTGTGTGTGTGTGTGTATGTGTGTGTGTACGTATGTATATATGTATGTATAAAGTGATTATATGTGCATATATGTGTTTGTGTATGTGTATGTATTCATTGTTTCTGTTCCTCTACAAAGTCCTGACTTACTCTTTGACACCCAGTAGGTGCTAGATAAATATGCAAATAATCATAAATAAATGCTTGAGAGATCTCATAATTAGATGTTTATTGCAAAGACAGTTTTTTTTTTACTCAGACCCTAAAATATTTAAGAGATATAGACATTTCCTTTAATACAGCCTATCAGATAGATATAGGACTAAATGAAATACAAATGAAAACATTAAGCTATTAGAATACTTAGATATGTTTCATAATGCATTATGTACTCTTGGCTATGAATCTGCTAACTTTGTGATGATAGGTTTAGTTGCCATCCAGTTCTCATAAGCATAAAGTCATAAGAAAATAAGAATTTCACTTGGGAGGCAGAGACAGGCAGATTTCTGAGTTCGAGGCCAGCCTGGTCTACAGAGTTAGTTCCAGCACAGCCAAGGCTACACAGAGAAACCCTGTCTCAAAAAAACAAAACAAAACAAAAAACAAAACAAAACAAAAACCCAAGAATTTATCATATATTCTAGTGAGTATAGTTTAAAAAGAAAAGTCTTATATGAATAATTTGGGTGAAAAAGTTCTTTTAGTTTCTATATTCCCAGTATCTACAAAATGTCAGTCTTTATTACTCTCATACTATACAGGAACCAATGTTCTGAGTGACTTTGAATGCCCTCCTCTGGCCTCATATGGGCCATTCTTCAGGCAATTTTCAAAGCTGTGGCTATTCACCAGTCTCATGTTTATGACTTGGATCTATTTATTGGCACTCCTAAAGGTATATCTCTTTATATACCATTTCAGCATCATTTTGGCAGGAAAAAAATTCTAAGCAAAACCCTTAAATTAAAGGATCAAAAATGGCTGCTAGGGAGTACTAAAATTTAAGGACTTAATTTATTCAGGAAGCATGCACCTGTGGATGTAGCCGCCCGCGGCCATACTCACTGGGTTCCTGAGTAGGAGGCAGGAGCTGTATGGGAGAAAATGGCAAGAGAAATAATGGATGCTGAGACATGATTTTCTGTTTAAGGCTTCTTAAATTTTACTAAGAGTCTGTGTTTATAAAGAGGGGAGAGGCCCATCCCCCACCAATCCATTCTTGGTTCCTGTCCTACAGGCTCGCACCTGTAGGTCAGATCTTCAGGATGCTGTCTCTGGAATATCTCAGGAGTCTCTCAGCAGGTAGTAGTGTCTTGGAGAAGAGTAGGCAGGTGTAGAACAATAGAGCCATGTAGGTCGGAAGGCCCCACTCCAGGTGGTTTCTGGCTCAGTGGCAACAGTGGCAAAATCAGCCTTTCCAGGCTGGGGAAGGCAACATGTGGAACCATTCTTTACTTAAAAGTCAATCAAGCCTTTTCAATAATGATTAATTTATCTCTCCTTTGCCACTGTTACAGCCAATCATGAACCACAGATATGTGTGATAGCTCAGATATTTTGCAATGGATTAATTATCTATGACAAATAATTCTACTCCACCATCTAAAGTTACATTATTCCTTAAGAAAATGCAGTACTGGTGGCCTTGGGGCATTCAGAGAATCACATATAAAAGACAAGCAAGTTATAATATCTCTTAATTATATGTGTTTATGCATTTAATGTACAATTAGTGATAACTAATAGAGGCAAGGTGCCATGATATTTCTTCCATCAGAAATCTTATTCCAGTGTGACAGGGATGGAGATACAGGGATGGAGATATAGCACTTGGATTTGCAATGCTAAGGAATATGATGAAGTACAAGTAACTGCAGGGAGAACACAACTTGACATTTTTTTCTCTCCCTATTGTAAGTCTTTCAAAACAATTCAATAATAATAATAATAAAAACCATAAAGGCATAATCTTGGTAGTGGCAAAAATTATTTTTTTTATTATTTTCTTTATTTACATTTCAAATGCTATCCCGAAAGTTTCCTATACCCCTCCCCCCACCTCTGCTCCCCTACCCACCCACTCCCACT
>NC_034592.1:40791764-40802436 GCF_900095145.1 Mus pahari | reverse complement strand
CTGGCTATTATAAATAAGGATGCTATGAACATAGGCAAAAATTCTTATTCCAATGAACCTCAGAAAAGAAATTAAATTAAAATAATCAAATGTGTAAGCAACTTTACTGAAAATAAACTTTGTTTTAAAAACTCTAACTGGACAAATATCAAGTATTTGTTAAGGTCTAGGGAAAATATTAAGTCCTAGATAGAATGTGGAGGCCTAGGTAACAGTTACCTGGCTAGCTGCCATTATAAGGAAACTTTGTTATATGCTCCTGCTGTTACTAGAAAACTGTCTAATGCCAAGTTAATTACATATTCTGTTATGTTTTGTGCCCTTAGAAATGATTTATGATAGAAGTCAGTAGAACTGTTTAGAATAGTTACAGACAATAAACTTGGACCTGAACCAACCACCTAACAGTACTTCGTCCACCTATGTATAAGCTTTTATGGTATTTGTTTTTATAAGCTGCCCTTGGGAATAGACCCCATCATAATACATACATGTATCAATATAAGAAATTATTTGGAATAAGACTTTCATTTTGAGTAGGGGTCAAGTGAAGTTTAAGTGTCCCTGGGAACTGACATCCTAGTGAGTGAAAGCAACATGTAAAAGAGTAACTAACATCCCAGTTGGCAAGTTAAGACATGAATGCTACACAATTGAATACCTCAACCAATGGGAGCAGAGTAAGTTACAACAAAGACATGTTCCCCAAGCCTGAAACATGACTCTGATTGATCAGTCTTGGGATTTGGCATTCAATAAACCATCTCTATTAGATTGAGATTGGTGTTTGAGTGGTTTGTGTGGCAATTTCCAAACCCCAACAATGTTCTTAGTCTTCTGTTTTCATAAACTAAGATTGAACTCTTAAAAGGCAATCTGATTCAATATTGATTTACTAATTTTCTTTTTTGTTATTGAAGGATTATA
Organism: Mus pahari; assembly: GCF_900095145.1. Taxonomy (NCBI): domain Eukaryota; kingdom Metazoa; phylum Chordata; class Mammalia; order Rodentia; family Muridae; genus Mus; species Mus pahari. The sequence continues at coordinate 40,801,509 of NC_034592.1, read as the reverse complement.
GTATTACTTTATTAGATATATGAAGATGAAATTATTATTTTTCCATTAATTAATTTATTTAGTCACTTTATGTATGGGTCACTGCCCCTTCCCATGGTTTCTCCTTAAATCCCATCTCCCCATTTACTAACTTTCATTCAGTTTTTTTTTTTTCCAGCCCCATAAGCTGGATAAAATTTTAGTCCAACAAAACAAATCAGGGAAAACATTGCCCTTTCTGAAGAATGGCTGCTTCAACAACTCTATAAAGTAGCCTTACTTCCAAACCATTTGAAAAACAGAGTACACAGCGTAGGGGAGACAGCTCAGTAGCTAAAGCAGATGCCTTGCAAATGTGAAGGCTGGAGTTTGGATCACCAGGACCCACGTAATAGTCTGTCAGGCATGGCAGCTTTGAGCTTCTAGCTTAGAAGAAAGAGCCTTCCTTAAAAAACAAAGGGAGAATGATGAAAGAAAAACCTCAGTGTCAACACTGGGCTTATACACATATTCATAGAAAACTAAATTCACACACATGCAGTCATGTATATGTATATCCATGCACACAAAAGATAATGTGTTTAGGGATGACCAGTTGGATAACACATTTGATGACATTTTCATAAAGAAGTCTGATTCTGATTTCTCTCAGCAGCCATAATTGCCTGTAGCTCTTTATCTAGGAACATGGACTTCTTGAATTTCTCATATGCCATCCTAACTAGTGTTGGCATTATGCAGCCCTTCTTCGATCAATGACGTTGTTGCAATTCAGGGGTACAACACTTTTATCATGTCAAGAAAATATTCTGTACAAATCAAGCATCCCAACGTTTTGACTTTAAATTTTTCTGTTGCCTCTTCCATGTCTTTTTCCAGTGCCTTAATCATCACAGTTGCATTATAGAAGTACCATTTGGGGTTAGGCAGCCCATGATCTCTATTGTCTGCATTTTGATCATTTATGGATCTCTGTAGCAGTCTTTGTCTGTTGTAAAAGGAAGCTTCTATGATAAATGGTGAGAGATACACTTATCTGTAGTATAAAGATAAATATGAATGTATGGTTAGAAGTTGCATCATCTAGGAATGCGAGAGTAGTAGTTTCCCCTCTAAGGCTTATGACCTCTGTAGACACAGTATTTGTCTAAGTGTACAGTACATATGAATTTCCCCTATTGAGCTAGCCTTAAGTTAAATTGGACAGCTCTTAGTTACTCTCATGATATAAGTGTCACTTTTGCACCCTTAGGTATATCTTGTTATATTTAACTAAGTCATTGTTAATGGTTCATAGGCTTTACAGCAAGGTAGAACCATTGGCTGCTTTTCTCCCTTGTCAGATTATATAGAATCCTAGGATACTAGGAAAGCTAGTCCTTGGGGAAGAGGCTTTCTGGTTAGTCCCAGATTGATTTCTCTAAGTCCTGTGTCGGAAGTATATGATATATTTAGCAGCAGGGTCTTACCTTGAAGGTCTGGGAGACAGTCAATGGCTATGGTAAGGGCAATGGCACTGAGGTTTTGTTAAATTGTTTATGGCTCATGAGTGGTAGCATTATAACCCCATAATTCTCTCTCTCTCTCTCTCTCTCTCTCTCTCTCTCTCTCTCTCTCTCTCTCTCTCTCTTTTCTCCTCTCTCCTCTCTCCTCTCTCCTCTCTCTCTCTGGAAAAATGGGTATATTTGACTGTTTCAAGAATGCTTGGTGTTATTTATCTTTCTTTTCTTTCTTATCTCCTTTATTACACTTCCTCCATCTTTTCCAGTTAAATCCCCCACTTTGCTCTTTCACCTTTCCTAGTACTATATCCTAACATCTGTATCTATAAATTTCTTTCTCCATATTTCTTCATTGTCCCTTCCTACTTTTCAGGATTCTGTGATGAGTTCTGGTTATTTACTCCTCTGAGGATTCAGAGCTTGGATCTACAGGTAAGAGAGAGAGCATGCACTATTTGACTTTCTGAGCCTGGGTTAAGTGTGATAGTTTCTGGGTCCCTTCATTGACTTGCAAATTTTCAGATTCACTTTTTCATTGCAGCTGAATAGAATGCTACTGCTTACATGTATTGCATCCTCAAAAAATAAAAATTGACTTAACATATGACCTGACTCTACAATTCTTTGGCTTATACCCACAGGACTTGATACTCATGTATGTCTTAATTTGTCAGGAAGCAAACAGTGTAAGATTATCCTGACTATGTATGATCTATCATTAGTTTCAATAATTTTAATCTCATTCACAGGTTAATTTTTCAATGACACATTTGGCTAGTGTTTGTGGATTGTTATATGTTATGTTACATTATGATTTCCATAACGTAATATTAAAGATTTACATCATATATTTAACTATTCACTTTTGCATTTGCGACATAAAATTCACATGTAAAATACAACTTCTTGCCATTCCCTCTACTTTAGCATTCTGAAGAAAGGAAAGAAAGAAGAAATGTTACTAGGAATTTCTACTATCTATTCTCAAATTAATAACCAGATACCCAAGAAGTCATCTAATATAAAGCTATTTAAAATAATTAGGATAAGCTACTGTGTCGTTAGATATTCCACAGGCTTTTCATTCTTTGTCATATTTTGGTGGGAGTGAGCATGAAACTGTCTCATCTTTTGCTTAAACTTAATGTTTCTCACTTTATCTTCATCCCAAGCAACATATACTTATATTCACAAATATTTCATGTTCTATTCTAACTAGGAAAGAATTTTTCAAACATAATATTTAAAACAATCAAAGAATTCAAAAATGATTCTTCATGCATGATAATAATTTTCCCAGAGAAAATCATATCTTATAACTCAATTAGCAAGCTACATGTGTATCAGCTATTTTGTTCAGTGTGATAGCTCCTATGAGCATTTCTTCCTTCAAAGCTCCCAGTGGTTCAGGTGATGCTGAAACCCTGACTTCTTGTGCTTTCCAGTCTTGTATCCTCCTTCTTTGTTTTACAAGTTGGTCCCTCATAAAGGTCTCTGGCACCAATTGTTAATTCAGCATCAGCTTTTAAAAATACTAAATAAATGTGAAACTTATATTGCCTGACTGTCTGTTGTGATAAGCAACTATGTCTCAAAATTATATGCAACTAGCCTATACTCATCTGGTCTATAAACATATATGTATATAGACAGATGTATACTTAATGATGAGTAGCTATATTCAAGGTCTTTAAAAGGAAAGTAAAGAAGTGAACAATTTAATACTTTCTACCAACTTTATTTGGCTCACTATGAATTCTTTGATACTGTATTATTAATCAGTATACTATTTTAGAACCAAAGAAATTCTTTTCAGATGATGAAAAAATGAGAAGGGATTTCTAAATGCATGTGGAGCTAATTGCATTTGTAAGAATTGGTTTAAAATTTTGTATTTCAACTACTAGCAAGCAAAGAGGGAAACACATACTAATCATAGCTATTGGTTCTTTTTATTCTAAATTGAGAAAATTTTACTCCTCAAATTACCATGAAGTTCAAGTCAGTTGCAAAATACTATTAAATCTTTTTTAAGTGAGCTAAAATATTTGAATGTATTAATTTAGTGTAAAACATATTCATCTAAGCTTGAAGAGATTCCACTAAAACCAAATGCTGAAGACTCGAAGGATGGCTCAGTGGTAGTACACTTTCCTGGCACATGTAAGATCCCGAGATCAAAATAAAACCCCACCAAAATGAAAGCCTAGCTAGAAACAAAGCCTATGCAGCAAACAATCAAATTCTTTTAAATATGTAAAAAGTTGAACCATTAATTTGAATGCCAGTTAAATGGAATTTATAATAACATGAAAGACAAACTGTTGAGTGGGTCTGTGTTACTATTTCTAGAAAATTGTAACATGGGAGCAAAAAACACCCCAAATATGAGGATAAGCATTCAATGAGTTGGGGTCACTAGTAGGTAGAAAGGAGACAGCTTCTGCATTCACCTCTTGCTTCTTCCTGAATGCTGGTACTCTATGGCAAGCTCCCTTGTGCTCTGGCTGTCATAGTTGGGTTTCTATTACTACAGTTCAAGCTCCCTTGTGCTCTGGCTGTCATAGTTGGGTTTCTATTACTACAGTTCATTACCATGATCTAAGGCAACTTGGGAAGGAAAGGGTTTGTTTCAGCTTACACTTTTAATCTAATCCATCAAAGACAGAAGTCAGGGCCAATAACTCACTAATAGGACCTGAAGCAGAGGACATTGAGGAACACTATCTACTGCTTTACTTCCCATGACTGACTGCAGCACTACCTTTACAGAGATGGTACTGTCCCTAGTGGGATAGTTGTTCCTACATCAATCCTTCAGGCCAATCTGATGGAACCAGTTTTTCAACATAAGCTCCTTCTCAGGCAGCTTATGTCAGTAAGTCTCTCCCTTTAAGTCTCTAGCATTCTTCACTATAGTAAACTGTATTGTTGAACCAAAAGTAGCCTGCTTTTTGTTAAGTACATTTTGTCAAGTACTTTGTCAGCAGCTCGGGAAGAAAAGGTGTAACTAATGCAGTGAGAGTCGTCTAAACTAAAGGGAGATAGGACAAGATTTTAAAGTGATGGCTCCTGTAGTTGCTCCATTCTTGGTTCTAGCAGTCAGTTACTAAGAAGCTCCAGGCCATCAATGGATTTTCAACAGCTATGCAAAAGTCTTTCCTCAATCTCTTTTGTGTGTGTGTGTGTGTGTGTGTGTGTGTGTGTGTGTGTGAGAGAGAGAGAGAGAGAGAGAGAGAGAGAGAGAGAGAGAGAGAGATGAAGCTAGAAATGGGACCAGGAAAGGGAAAAGTGGGCTCTTAAAGAGAGTGAAGGGAGGGAAAAGGAGAGGGACTAGGGTACTTGAAAGCAGAAGAGAGTGGGGATGGAACCAGCAATAGGTGCAAGAGACTGGAGAAGGTAATGAGGCCAGAGGAAATAAGTACAACAATGTCTTATAAGCAGGATATGATGAATCCCATCTCTGCATGATAACTTTAAAAATAATTTTAAAAAGCTATCAAGAAGTTCGAAACTAGCTTTGACTAGAAAGTAACATACAACACACCTTACCTTTACCTGAATGAATACTGAGAGAGTATCCATTTATCAATGAATTAATAATCAATCAGATAGCATTTTTATTTCTTTGCTTGTCTAATCAGCTGAAAGGCATGTGCTTTGTTTAGGGGTCAATTTTGATTCGTAATTTACACTTGTAGCTATGACTGCTACAATCAGGTATAGATGTACTTAGTTACTTCTAAGTTCCATCTGTTCAAATATGCTCTTAGGCACATTGCCTGTAATCTGTACTCTGGATGCTGAAGGAGGGTTATTAGATTGAAGCCAACCTTGGCTACATAGAATCTGTTTCAAATACAGACACACAGGCACAGACAGACAGACAGACAGACAACACACACACATGTCTAGACAGTATAATTAATCACTCTGTACTCATTGATATAGTGTAGGCAAGCTGCCCCCATCAAAGTCAGAGTGTTGTTTGTAACACTGGTTTACTGCGACAGGTGCCCAGCTTTAATCTCTAAAGGTTTACTTTGGAAAGTAACCTTGAGATGGTAATTAACAACTATACCAATTCTTATCAACAATTAACAACTTGGGTACTTTGGTTTTCGGTTTCTGTGGTTTGGGCACATCCAGAACATCTTCAGTCTGCACTCATTCCCTTTGCCCAGCGACCAACTGTGATGATCCGATATGAGTTTTAATTTTCAGGGCAATCTTTCTTAAAATGTTCCACGGAGCCACAGAGTTTACAGCCATGACCATCCGCACAGACTCCTTTGGTAGTATCAGGGCAGGATCTGGAGAGGTGTCCCATTTCTACGCAAACAAAACATTTTGCAAAAGGAAAATTCACCAAGCACAGGGTCTATGTTAGCTTTGCACTGCGTCATCTCGTGCTCCGTGGATCCGCAGCGGTAACAAACGCCGGTGCCCATGTTCTGACTCTCTAGTACAGTTGGGCAGTCAGAAATTCCATAGCCAAGTTGTCGACAATGGGAACATACCATTGCATTCTTCTTTGCCGCCTGTCTCTTTAGCCGCCTTCCATCCCGTCAGTTGTCCTTCTTTAAGGCCACTGCAAGTTCTTCCCTTCCTTCCAGGCTGTTGACTGCTCTCAGCTGTCCATTGTGAAGCACCTGTGAGTTCTGAAGATGTGAATCCGTTCACATCTTCATTGAACTACTCTCTCTTTTTTTTTTTCTTTTTTTCTTTATACATTTTGCTTGAGGTGAACCATTTCTAAGGGATAGCCCGCTGCTTTGACATTGTTTATGGTTTGGAACGTTTTGGTCTGCTCTCTGCGCAGATCCCTTCTTCCTATCCTCCGATGACGTTGCTGACAGGGGTCTCTTACTATTTGAAGTAGTAACTCTAGTCCACCTGGTCATGGTGGATCAGAGGTACTTTACTAATCCCGTCTAAATTTTCCAGAGCAGCTGAGACAACCAGGAAGCCACCTTTTAAACGTTTTCCATTCTTCAACCCTTTCCCGTATATATGTTTCAAAGGAAAAATAAAACTTAAAACTGCTCCATTTCAGCAGAACCAAGATCTGCTCAGACCCCCATGGTTAAGGTAAGATTTGTCTGTCCTGGGTATAGAATTCAATTTACCTCAAAAATACAATCTACTTCAAAGTATTTTAAAATTATTTCAGGAAGGCACAGAGTTGGGCTCAGGATATCCCCACCTGAGAATGAGAATCGTAACAGAGATATTGGGGAAATTGCAAAAAATTTATGATTGATTGTCTTCAGCCATCAAGCTAATAGTTTTAATGTAAAGTTCATTTATCTTGAACCTTTTATAAGAACACCAAAGTTATTCCATATAATAAAGTATATAAATTCCAGCTTTCTCTATCTGACTTGTTTCACTAATATTCATTAATTTTTTTCTCTTCCTCCTCTTCCCTCTTCTTCTTATTGTTCTGGTCTATCTCATTCTCCATACTATACTTGCATCTTCTATATTTCAACATTTCCTTTCCTCCCTCCTTTTAAAGGTAACCTGTTTGTAGTAACAACTCATAACATAAGATCTGTCCTTTTATAATAACTTCAGGTATAACATACTGGTTGTTAATACAGGGACTGCAGCATGTACCAAGTCTATGTAACAATAATCCTGCTTTTCTGTTTCCTTTTTTGTTCATACACCTGATTTTTTTCATATATATTAATTAAAGCCTATTTCATATGTTGGCCAAGTCAGTCCCCCAAGGCATGTGTTTAATTACAGAAGATGTAAATGTACACAAGTACCAATGACATTGCTGACACACTTCAAAGGAGAGCCCTTCTGAAATAGATTGAATCATTTAAATTAGGCTATTTTCTTAACATACTTGGTAGCCAAGGATCATGGAAACCCTCCTTATTGTTTGCCTAGCATTCCAAGTTATTTAGTTCTGTGGATTTTCCGCCTTATGTCTTGAATGATGCTATCATGATTAAAGAAAATAACCATTTGATTGGAAATAGAACAATCCTATAGTCTTTCTTTTCTTTTCCTTTTGAAGAAGTAGTAATATTTTCTCAAATTTGTGATAGATATTTTTGAGTTATGGGGAAACATTATTTTCATTCAGTTAATAAACAATTATTTTGAAAGTTCTCTAAGGAGTCCATACTAGAACAATAAGTATGATGTTTAGTTTCTTGAGTTAAATTCTTTCTTTACTATTTGTTATAGCATGTTGGTGTTACAACTAAGTAGAAGTAACAACACTTTCCCTGCATATCCCACAAGGCAGGGTTAAGAGATGACGTAAGAGTGACCTTATTTTGTAAAGCATAAAAAACTATCAACAAAGGTAAGACTAGTAGTGTTTTATGTATAACACTGAAATGGGTGCTGGTTGCTTAGCTGCCTCCTTTAACAAAAGATATTTCTGCACTTCAGAAACCACTTCTCAATACCTTATTTGTTGAATGTAAAATAAAAGCATACATAGGAGGAAGGAATGTAAAATTAAGATTCTGGGAAAGCTTGCTAGAGACACTTAGAAGTAAGTGCATCAGAAACAACATCTCTCCTACAGGTAAGGATGCTTTCCCTGCTTAAGATGTACTCCAAAAGCCCCAAAGTCATATTTCAAAATATACATACTACGGTCCAAGATCATCTTAATTTACAAAACCCATAAATCATGAGCAAAATACAGCTCTGTTGTTCACATGTGCTGATAGGTTTAATAACAATAAAAAAGATTGGGCTTGGTAACCTTAACTTTTTTCTAAGTAAAAAAGAGCATAATATTATTTTAAAATGTTTTTTCTAAGAATTTTGTCAGAACTAGAAAAATCCAACTGTGCTACTAACGGGAAAGCTTTTTAAAAGAAAAATCAATAAAAATAGATGTTGTATATAGAAGGGGGAAACCCAAAGCATTTGAACCATGCTTGAATTATTATTGCTACAATTATATGAAATGATGCTACAGAGAAGGAAAAAAACAGCTGTTTGATAAGGGCATATTACATTTAAAAGGTCATTAACTTTTAATGTGCAAAATTAAGCATATAACTCAAGCCTTGAGCAAAGACACATCTAGCATCTTGCTTAGTAGAGAGCATTATACCATGAAGTTCACATTTTTCTTCATTTTCTTATTGGCTGTAATCTGAAGTAACCTTGCCTCTAACTCTTTAGAGTTAATTTTTATGAATGTTTTTAATTAGGGGAAAGTGTTTTGCAATAGCAACTATCCTGGGATGTACTATATACAGAGGGAGCTTTTCCTTCCATAAATTTTAAAGAAGAAATATACAGAAACCGTTTCATACTAATGCTGGAATAATGAAAACAAAGACAATATAGCACATCATCTTGATTTATTTATACATGAAGGAAACAGATAGAAAAGCAATATCAAAATACAAAGAGGTGAATTTTAACAGTCCCAGTTGATATTATTGGCTGAAATCCTAATAAACATAGAATTTGCATGTTTTTGTTGATGTTTAAAATATATATCACATTGTAATTCTAATGGAGGATGAATCCATGGACCAATGAGATGGAGACACATAGACAACCATTCAACCAAAATGAATGAGGTATGATTAAGCCATATGCAAATTTATCATCTTGTAATCAAGCTAAAAATGTTGAAAGGGAAATAGACTGCAAGGGAAAAACAGCCTCTCCCTTGAAGCTATGGGTTACTGAACTGAAGCCTGAGTGGCAAATAAGTTGGTGGTGGAGGCCTCAGAGAATCTGAAAACAGCACAAGTTCTTGCCATTCCTCTTGCTCGTCCATCAGAACTATAGAATAACACCCTATAACTGAACATAACACACACCATTGTTACACAACAAAAAGGAATCAAACTGGGAGTTAGCTTGGGACTTCCTCTCTGCTGCCATGTTTTTAGAGTGCTGGAAAGTGTTAAGCAAACTCCTGGGGTGGGGAGCAGGGGAGAAAGTCAATAGTCCTGCCCAGCTATGACCCCTATAAACTATGATACAACCTCTCAGTTGGTGGAATAGTGCTGTGATTATTATGAAGATAACTAACTCCTCAGTAATTGGATTCAAGGCTCATTTCAGAAAAAGAAGAATATAACTAGTACCGTAAACTCTTTCAAGAGCTCATGACTATGGAGATCATAGAGCTCTGAGGTGAGGGCTTAATCTTGTTGCTTAGCTAAATTGGCATAATGTCAAATTCTCTCTCTCTCTCTCTCTCTCTCTCTCTCTCTCTCTCTCTCTCTCTCTCTGTGTGTGTGTGTGTGTGTGTGTGT
>NC_034592.1:40780869-40791759 GCF_900095145.1 Mus pahari | reverse complement strand
TGTGTGTGTGTGTGTGTGTGTGTGTGTTACAAATTACAAATGCAGGCAATTATCATTATAAGCCTTAATCAGAAAAGCATCTCTATTGAACTGTGATGAAGGCAAAGATTTATGACTCTGCAGCATGCTCAAAATAAATGATGACTGCGTTCTCAGCCCTAAGTAAGATATTTATGCCATCCTTTCCAAGGCTCAGGAAACTTTCTGGAGGAAGGAGAACAGACTTTAAGAGCAGGAAGATTGGTAAGAGCAGGAGAGTTGTAAAATGACATCTCCTAGTCAATATATAACCAGGATAACAGCTAGTAATTATGGAGATTTGTACGTTCAAAGATGATTGCTCTAGCTTTGTATAAGAATGAGCCCAATTGTGGCTAGGCAAAGCTGGAGGAAGGACTCAGAGGGCCTTACCCTTTACTGATGAACTATTTCTCGTAGATATCCAGAGAAATGGGAGATATTGCTTCCAATCTCTTTCAGCGCAAACCTTGGCTCCAACATTAAATTTCCTGATGTTATTTTTCTTCCTGAACTCGGCATTTTATATTTCTTTTTGCCTACATTGCTCTTTTTTATTGTAAACCTGCATGAGAGTGATCACCAATAACTATATAACAGAGTCAATATTAAGCTGTCTTGAAATCACCTCCACCGAGGAAATTAATCTATTATATGTAATCCTCAGGCAGGTTGTGGAATAGCCAGACTTGGGCAAGCCTGGAGTCGGTTACTGGAGATAGCAGTTTGCCTGCATAAATACTTTTCTAGTATAGACATAGAAGTACAGTATGCTATAGAAAATTCATGAATGTTATTAGCTCTACATTTTTAAGTCTCACTGTATAACATTAGGGGGACCGTCCATAAAAGAATGCAAATAAAGCAAGCATTGACATGGGGATATGCCAATCAAATGTGCAAGAATACTTAATCATCTGAATATATCTAAAGACTATAATTGTTAGATAATATATTGCAATTTTTCAAGAATCTTCATGAAAATAGCTATTATCTATGAAAATTCAATGTTTTAAATTTTTCTGAGTAAATAACATGTATTTATCTCTTCAACAACAATAAAGATCTTAATGTCTTTACTGACAATATGGCAGATAGAAGATAGAATGAGTAAAACTGTGTCTGCATCCAGCAGATTCCCCTTTCTTAACCTAAACAATAATACATAGGATGTATACCACTTTTAAATGATATAAAATACTCTGCTTATTGCCAAATAGTATGCTTTTTATTAATAATTTTATTGGTTATTTTATTTATTTACATTTCAAATATTATCCCCCTTTCCCATCTCCCCACCGCAAACCCCCTATCCAGTCCCTCTTCTGCTTTGCCTCTTTGAGGGTGCTCCTCCTCCCACTCATCCACTCCTGCCTCACTGACTGCTCTAGCATCCCCCTACGCTAGAGCATCAAGCCTTCATAGGACCAAGGACCTCTTCTCCCACTGATGCCAGAGAAGTCAATCCTCTGCTTCTTATGTAGCTGGAACCATGGATCCCTCCATGTATACTCTTTGGTTGGCAATTTAGTTCCTGGGAGCTCTGGGGGATCCAGTTAGTTGCTCTTGCTGCCTTTTCTATGGGGTTACAATCCCCTCAGCTCCTTCAATCCTTCCCCTAACTCTTCCATTAGTGTCCCCTGGCTCAGTCTGATGGTTGGCTGTGATTATCTACATCTGTATTAGTCAGATGCTGGCAGTGCCTCTCAGGGGACAGCCATACCAGGCTCTTATCAGAGTATGTTTAAAGAACACTAGCTAGAATACAGTGTTAGACACTGGAACTGTGAGCTAGTGTCCCTTTCTGTGATGATCACAGAAGACATAGCACTCAGATATCTCTAAAATGTTCTTTCAATCTTTGGTTTCCTGCTGAGACAAGGTTAAAAGAAACAATTTTATCTTCTCTCTATAGTTGATATTTTTAAATAATTAGTAAAATTGTGCCAGTTTTGAAGCTTACATTATGCTGTTCTATACCTCAATATGTGTCCTCCAAGGTAGCAAAGCACCCCTCCCATCTGCCAAACTTCTTATATCTGTACAATGCCTTTGATTCTGTTTTTTGAAGTATCACTGGAATATACAATGTTTCTACAACTTTCCTGTGTATAGAGGAATCCACAAAGATCTTAGTGCAGCTTTAAAAATCAACCTTTTCCCCCATAGGTTCATGTTTCTATGAGGAGGTAAAGTCTAAACTACAGAATGTACAGGCCCTGGAAATCACATCACCTCCTGCTGCCCTCAGCTCTCAGACTCCCTTAAGAATCTGCTCTCAGAACTTCAGGATGAATCCAGTTGCTGTGGTTTAAACTGCATCTCACTGAAAACCCCATTTGGTACTCCCCAATTTGGCAATTCTATAGGCTGGTGGAAACTTCAGGAGGTGGGCTCCCTTGTCTCTTAATTACTTGAGGGGGTATCCTTAACAGCTTCATTGTGCAGATGCACTTAACAGCAATGTTAAGACAGTGTTTCTTATTTTTCCTTCCATTGTCTTGGACCCTCAATTCCTTGTGTAGTTTTGCGTTTCATTACACACCCCACATGATTTCTGCTTTGTAGCAGATCACAAAATAAAGGAACAACTAGCCACAGATAGAACCTCTAAAACCAAAATTCAAAATATAACTTCCTTCTTGGCAAATTGGTTATAGAGAATATTTTTACAAAAAAATATAGCTGACTAACAAATTGTATTCTTTAATCCAGGAAGCCAAAAATCCCCAAGCCATCTCAAATCTTTAGATTAAGAATGAAGTTTAGATTCCCTTACTTAGCCTCACCTAAACCCTTCTGAAAAACTCCAAGTGCACCTACAGAACTCTTGTCAAGCCATCACCATCATCGTCTAAATCCTCAGACTTTACTCAAAGTTTTCCATCTTTCCATTCTAATTAAAGTCAACTTAAAGCCATGTTCTTTTCAAGTCAATAATACTCAGATTTTGCCACAGATCAGCCTCAGTCGCCCCCCCTCAATCTGTGGGAGAAATCAGGGTTCCGGTTACAGGTGGGCAAGGAGTCGGTGAGAAGGGGATCACAAACAGATACGGACACAAGGGAGTGTGGTATCTGAATGCATTTTGTCAAAGTGAGCATCAGTTTTACATAATGCAGAGAACAAAGAAGTTAAGCAATACATCAAGACCATTCAAGGTACATTGAAGTTATCTGATGCAAAATTACTTTTACAACAAAACAGAATAATGCATACTAAAAGCTAACAGGAACCAACTGGGATAAAATCAGTGTTAACAACTGGGATCAAAAGTAGCCCCACCTAAGGTCAACTTAATCTTAGAAGCCAGGAGCAAGGGCTTCATGCCCTTGCCATAGTTCCAATTCCAGTCTATTTTATAGTTCACCTTCCCCCTAGGAAATTGTAAATTCCTGTGTAAGGGGGTAACTCAGCTATCTATAGTTCTAAGTATTTACTCTAGTTCCTTCTTAGACCACAACCTTCCTTCTTCCTAGGTCATTGTAAATTCCTGTGTATGGGAGTGACTCAGATATCTATGCATAGGGTCGGTTGAAGGACTGCCTGGACACTGGAACACTGGTGAAAACTAATCTAGCTTAGCTATATGTCAAAATCAATCCTTAGAGGCTCTTATAATAAAACAATATTGAGGGAAAGCACACAGATCCATTCACGACTAAAGTAAGGACAGATTTGGAGCATTCATTATTACAGGATGCCACAGTTCCAGGAGACTAAGTTTCCGTGAACTTTTCACCTTGGGACTGTGTCCAAGTTTCTAGGCTTGTCATCAGAGTCAGTGCTGGAGTGGGTGTGTAGGACCCCCTTTTGGGGACTCCCACTAGAGTCTCGGGAAAGAGCACACCCAAGGAAACGCAAGAAACTGTCTTGATGCAAACACACAAGGTAGTTTAATCGTGGAGCTCCTGGCCAATATGTATCTCACACAGGAGACAGAGGAATCGACCACAAGGCTCGAAAGCTAGGGGTTTTTATAGGGAGAGAGTCGGGGGCTAGGGGGAATTGGTGTGGTTTCACACGATTGGCTCATTTGAACATCAGCAAAAATGATTACACATTAGCAGAATAGTACATGCGAGTCAGGATGTCAGGAGTCCCGAGGGGTGGAAGCTTATCTAGGTCAGTGGAACATCTGGTTAACATATAACTTCAAACTAGGTCAGGAGGGCAACCGGCAGAAGGAGGTACCGGGCCAGATGGCTGATGACTCAGCCAAGATAGCCCAGACATATTCCTGCATTCCTCTTCTAACTTTATGGCCAGGCAGCCCCAGGAATGTTTTAACGACAGGCCTGCTCAGACATGCTCAGACCTGTTCCACTAAGTTCTTAGCCTCAGGTTCCTGAGCTTACAAACAACTCTTTGGACTATTTGACATAAGTTTTATGAATCACAGATCTTAAATTTCATCTTAAATTTCGCTTCCCTTCAGGTGTAGCAAGGTTTGATACATTGTTTGTGTCTTTGAGAGAAAACAAGTTATTCCAAATTATACTTCCTTTTCTTCAAAATTCTAGTTCTGAACCTCATCTAGATATGTCACAATCATTTTCAACAACAGTGACAATTTTGATCCCCCACATGTTGACTTTTATTTCAAAGAAATTACAATGTAACCTGTTTTGGAGTCATTTCAATGTTGACACATGAAAGGTTTTAAATTGAAACACTCAGTTACTTGAGTTCTTTTCTCATAAAATTATGGCACCCATCTTTCCTGGAACACTTAAATTATGTTCATTGAAACTTTGGTCCTATTTATTAATAATTTATATAATATAAATTATTATATTTATTAATATATGTCCCTCCAAAGCTATAATATTTTGGTTCTTGTATTTGCTTCTTTCCTGTATTGGTTATATAGATTAAAGATAGGCTTGGAGGCACCAAAATGTTCTAGTCTTGCATTAAAGAAAGAAAACAAAGCATTTCCTTTTGGACTAATTTGCCCAAGAGTGAACCTAAGTTTGAATTTTCCACTTCTTTTTCTGTGTCTTCTGTCTGTAGCTTACAGTTTCTGGCTTGTCTGTCCTTTGTCTGTTGTGTGCCTATCTGTATCTGCCTGGTATCCTAACTGTGAGTATAACTGTCTCTATTGTCTGCATCTCATTATTGTTCCTAACAAAGGACTTTGTTCTGTATTTATCAGAACACACACAAACACACAAACACACACACACACACACACACACACACACACACACACACACAGAGCATTAAATGGGGGAAAGAATGAGTGATACTTTACAGAAACCTTTAAGAGAAGAATTTAACAAGGGATTAAGATATTTATTCCAACTGATAGTCTTATTGATCAAGAGTAGTTGTGCAGAGTAGCTGTGCTGTGTTCAACATTGTTAGTGGACATTTGTTGTCTAAACTCACTTCTGATGCATTTCCTATTTTCAGCAAATGATTAACATAACATAAATTCATATCTTCACATATTGCTGAGTCAGGATCATAGAAGAATACATAAATTACAATTAGAATTATTCACTGGCTTAGGATGTTGAGCTGGACAATTTTATGTCAACTTGATACAAGACAAATATTTGGGGAGAGACAAGTTCAATTGAGCAAAGGTCACCACCAGACTGGCATGTAGGCAAATCTGGAAGGCATTTTCTTAATTAGTGTTGAATGTTGGGGGAACCCAGCCCTTTGTTGATGGTACAACCCATGGGTGGCTCTGAGTTGTACAAGAAAGCAGGCTGAGCTAGTCATGAGGAGCACACCAGTAAGCAACATTTGTCCATCAACATTTCTTCATTTCTTCATTCCAGGTTCCAACCTTAATTTTCTGTCCTGATTTCCCTTCATTTTGACCCATAAACAGAAAGATGAAATAAATCCTTCTTTAATTAGCTATTGGTCATGGTGTTTTATCACAGCAATGGGAACCCTAATCGAGAGAGTTGTGAAAGCTGATAACAATGGAAAAACCAAGGCAAGAAAGCTTGATCATTACATTGATCCTTTAAAGCCAGGTTCAACCAATAGGACTACACAGCAGTACATCAATCTTATGTCTCAAGTAATCTTATGGTTTATTATTAACTTGGCTGTGAATCCAGCAAAAGTTCCAGTCTCATAGAATATAAAAGATATTTTCATGAAATTGTATTGCTGTGCTTCCTTTCTGCATTATGATTTTGTTTTCCAGTTTCAATAAATGATAATTTGATATAGTACTATAAATTTGAACCCCCTTTTATTGATCCTAATATATTCATACTCTTTTCTTCCTCACTCAAGTATCAGCATTAAGTTATTGCTGCTTTAACATATGCTAAAGAACAATTACTAATAAAGCATACTGTTGACCTACTTCATTGGCACCACACAATGGAGGAAGTTTGGAAAAAAAATATGGATGCTCTCTATAAACATTAATTTCATAATGTCAAGTGGAGTCTTAGTGTTGAGCAGTAAAACATCTCACTGTGCCAGTGAATCTACTCTTCTTCTTTAAAGAAAAATGGCACCCTTTTCTATATTCTTCAAATCACTATGATCTCTTTTCTCTTAGTGCCATCTCTCCTCCAAAAGAGAAAGCATAAGCTTCATAAGACAGCTTCCTCCCATTCCTTCACCTACCTATCTCCTCTTGTTGTGCTCATGTTAATTATGTGCAAGCTAAATCAAAGTCAGAACATGTATTTTCACCTTGCTGTTGTCATAATGGCGAAACTGATCTCTACTGTGTACTCATTCAAGTTGCTGTGGTGGTTAAATGTGGTTATCTTCTGATTAGATCTGGAGTCAATGCAAGGTATACTTCTGACTGAGTCTGTTCTGGTATTTCCTAGAAGTATTAACTTAGTGGGAAGGACCATTTCCTCACTAGCATCCCCTTCTAGTGGTGGCCAGATTTTAAGAGGTCTGAGAGGGAAGAAGTATTATGTTGGATTGCCTGTGTTTTCATCAACTCTGCTGTTGTCCAGGCTGCTGCCATTCTTCACTGACATCAGAACTCGGCTTCTTCTAATGGACTGGGACTTTTGAGGAATCCAGGGACTGAGATGCTGCCACGTTGTCAGCTTCTCCAAAGTCCAGGCAGCCATTCCTGTACTACCTAGCCTGTGTCATGTCAGTCAGTATAGTATATCCGCTTTATGATATATATATATATATATATATATATATATATATATATATATATATATATATATATNTGTGTGTGTGTGTGTGTGTGTGTGTGTGTGTGTGTGTTCTATCAGTTCTGTTTCTCTAGAGATACATAACTAAGTTCTCCTTCTTCATCAACAGTTTATTCTCATCAGAAAATTAAGAAATATAATCTTAAATCCCTTGTAACTCCTTCTTCAAGAGAAGGCCTTTCAATGATATCTGAGATTTGCTTCTGTGTCTTCAGGAAATCAAGAAGTTCCCCATGGCAAGTCATATTAGGAAAACTTTTTTCATGTCTTACTGTGCCCACGCTCCTCTAGCTTTCTTGTATTTTAGTGTCACCAAATGCATGCTGTACTTCTCATCTTAACCCTTGTGAAAACTGTAGCTTCATGATGGAAAGAGTTCCCAGTTCTCTATGCTGGACATAGAGCAGGCACTATGAAACGTTTTTACTGAATGTATAAATAAAGAAATGCATAAATAAAGGAATATGCATAGTATTTTTTCATGTTCAACTATTAGTAAATGACTATATCGATGATTTTTCTCTTTGCCATGTTAGTTGGTACATTGTTGTAAATAGTTGTCTTAAACACTGTTATAAATGTATTCTTTAGCAATGTCCAACTTAAATGTTTATAAAATATTTTTAAAATGTTAAAATATTATTAGCAGAAGATTCCTAAAAAGCCTCAAGAAAGTGGAAGAGATTTCCTTTGGTATTTATTTATTTATTTATTTATTTATTTATTTATTTATTTTGCTTTTAAAAGGCATGGTAAGGAATAGGAGCATTAAGAAACACTGAGCTCTCTCTTGTGCCTTATGTGCAAAGGCACACCATCTCTAAGGGAGTACAGAAGAGTAACTGAAGTAAAAAAATAGAAAACAGGCAGAAGGAAGCTGGAATGAAACCTCCCATCGCACAGGAGGACCATTTGGGTTTTGCCTAAGGTACCATGGGTAATTAAAGATTGTGCGATACACTTCAATATCCTGAGTTTCCTTCAAGTTAGAATATTTAATTCAATTGCAATGAGGCAAGGTGGACTTCAAAGGGAATTAATACCTCATACAGATATCTTCATATGTGAGATTAGCACATTTTAGGTATTAAGGAAATTGCTACATGATCAGAGCTATAATATTACAAGCTTGAAAAAGGTATTTTATAATATAATCAGGTAAAAATGATAATAAAAGTTTTAAAGGTTTCACTGTGCTGAGAAGTTTCATCTGCTCCTCTTGTCTATTTGTGAGTTCACTATACTTACTACCAGTAGAAGCTACCTATGTTGAACTTAGCTATCCATTACAATTTACCATATTCACACAGACATATTTACTGCCTTTCCAAAGTTTTGCTCAACTGCATAAAGTTATGTTTTAGTGTTCTTTTCTCTAGGCAAACTAGGCCAACTGCATTATCTTTTCTGCACAGACTGTACATTCCAACCATAACTTAGCCCTTGGATTTTCCATTACATTACTTAAGTTCATAGAAATTTGGAATAATAATTGGACACATTCAAGAGGTTTAAATGATCCATGGTGAAGACCAAGAGCTGTACCTTTCAGAAGGCAATAGAAGCCAGGATTTCAATATTGTTTTAAATATTGACTTTTGATACCTTGCACTAAAAAATATACTACAAAAGCCTTAATTTCTCAAAACCAAAATCAGAATCATTTGTTTTTATCTAACAGACTTCTATTGAAGTTAGGAAATACTTCAGTGAGTAGAAAATAATTTGTAGTCACTTAACATACTTTCCAATAATAATAGCACAAATGAAAATCTGATTTTTAAAATTAATTAACTCATACAATGTGGCGAATTTAAGCTAGGCCTCATGCATACATGCTAGCACTCTGCATCAGAACCTTATTCCCATCTCAGATTCTAGAAGGAAGCTATGAAGAAGTACATTTAAGCATTAGACTGAGACTCTCAATTCTCTTTTTAGACAGTAATAAGCTATGAAATAAAATATGAAGCTCTGAACTATTTATTGGGGCATATTTAATTATTTAAACTTGCACTGCACTGTTCTTCTCTACATTAGAGACAGTAATTGGAAACAGAAAGGGAATTTAAATAAATACTAGTTGTTAACTTCTAGTCTCTATTTAAGCTCTTTTACATTTGGAATGTGGCTGCATTTTGAATGTGGAATTATACATAAGTGGGTGTGCTTATAAAAGGATTCCAGAGAATTGGGGGTGGGGGATGTTACATAATCAGTGTTTAGCGCCTGATTTCCTTCCCAGCATGCTAAAAATGCAATCAACAAATGAAATACAGAAAAGCAGAGAGTCTGGAATTTCTAATTCACAGAATTCCCCCACCAGCACTCATATGCTTCATATTTACCTATTTATTTTCTGTTGAATCCATTATTGAAATGAAATTTTTATTTTTCAGGATGCATCAAGCCTGAAATAAAATCTAAATGCTTATTTCTTAAAATATAGTAGTACAAAAATTAAGCCACACATTAATCTGAGGAACTTCTGTAGTTTAATAACTTTCAGTGTCGAAACTGCTGGAGCAGGTAGCAGTCACTGGTCTTCTACCTGTACCTGGAGAAAGCCTGAACAAGGGGCCCTTGACCTTTCTTTCCATCATGAGGCAAGGGAGTACTTCTTTAGCTCTGCAAAAACTCCTCCTGAGGCTAAACACCTGGCATACATTTCTAAATATCCACATTCCCAACTGTTTGCCCTAGTTTACATTTTGTATCATGAAATTACTTACAGCCATCTAAATAATAGTTTCTTGAAATCTCAAAAGTCTAAAAAGATAAACTGAAAGCATATTTTTCCTGCCCTGGTATTGAAATAAAAATTGAAGAAAAAATTCATCTTAAATGTTCTTTGGTTGCAAATCCAGGAAATCTCTTCAAACTACCTGAAACAAAAGGGAATACACTGTGAAAAGATAAGATTCTGTTATACCTGTCACTGTAGGGGTGATGGAAAATCTTAGGGAAAAAAAGGTGTTTCCTTTGGGTAACACCACTACCTACCTAGGTCTCTTACAAAGAGCAGAAAAAAAGAAGAAGACAGTAGTAGCATCTGCTCTCATACTCAGTTCCCTACCTATGCAGACTGTTTTCTTGTCTTTCAAAGTCCAGTTTGACTCAGCAGCTGTGAGACTGATCCTATATTTTAACACTTCAGATTGTACACTCCCATTTTTGGAAGTCCAGGTGTCTGCCTTCCAGAGGTAACCTCAAGCACAGAGATAAGACCACATGTGCAAATACTTATCACTGCCTTAGTCTGTAAATTATGTTCCATCAAGACCTTAGTTTATTCTATCATTACACATTACACAGAGCTCGGGTTAGTGACATGCCATCTCATTTCTCATAATTATTTCTGTATGAAACAAGACCCCTAACTGGGGAATTCTTGAATTGACCTCTTGAAGCATATTATCATGAAGAACAATTATGAAAAAAAAAAAAGAACTTCCAACATTGAGAAGCCAGTTACTACATTCTATTACATTAGAATATCTCACTGTTTCAGACAAAACCTTCCAGAACTGTCACCATAGGAAGCATACAAGGTAAGAATTCTAGTTGGTTAATGGTTTATATTTAGTTATTTATGCTCACCACAAAGTTCTTCTGGGTGAAGTCATAAAATTCAAATGATGCTTTGTGGAGCGCCGCCTCACATAGCCGGCCTCACATAGCCGTTACAGCCGTTGCTGGG
>NC_034592.1:40738399-40780858 GCF_900095145.1 Mus pahari | reverse complement strand
CTTCTCTTCTCTTCTCTTCTCCTCTCTTCTCTTCTCTTCGCCCTTTGCCTGTTGGAAGCTTATGCTCTCCCTCTCAAGAGCATTAAAGCTTTGCTACAGAAGGATCCTGTTTGTGTGCCGCGTCGTTCTTGCTGGCGAGAAGGTTGGCGCGGGACAATGCTTGACTCATTTATTGAAGCACTTCCCCAGGGTTCTGGACTACCATGGCCCCATACAACTTCTGTTTATTTTCCTGACAATTTGTCAATATGCTGCCAGAAGTTATGAAAATCCTTTTGCATTGTACCTGACATCTTTGCATGAGAATATGGAAAGTGATGATCCCTAAGTCAACAGCATTCAAAAGGTAGCTAATTAGATTGTTAAATCTTTAGGGTATGGAGGATTTAAAAGTCAGACATCCAGAATTATTAAAAGAAAGGAGATTGACAGCTCTGTCCACAGTCTTTATTGATTATAATAAGATATTTATAAATCACAAGGCATGAGAAAACAGTATTACAGATTACAGGATGCTCTGTAAGGAAGACTTTTTTTTTTTTTGCCAAGGAAATAAAAAAAAAGTCTTATTTAGAACTTCAGCATCACAGATCTAAGGATAAAGATAGTCTGAAAGTAGCATGAACGTTATACTTACAAGCAGATTACCCACTGGAACCATTAGTTAGGCACTCCTTTAAAATATGGTGCAGAGGACTGACTTGTTAAGAAACTACAGCAAGTAATTTAGCATCAAGAGATGGATGTTTCCTAGTGGGGAAATAACTACAGTTGGCAAAAAAGAGACTGTTTCTGGGAAGAGGCTATGGTTTTATAGTGTCTAAAAATAACAGAGAATTTCCAAATATGATTCTAGTCTTTATATGGAATGCTCTTAAATTTCAAAATGAGAAAAAAAGCCTGGTGTTTATGTATTATCATTGTGAATGACAAAATGAAGGGAGTGGATGTGGGGAAAAAGGAGGAGGGTGTTAGGCAAAACCTCTAGCTTGAGAGAAATATTTTTCCTAAAAATATATTATGCTCTCTATTATATAATTCACAAGTATAGATTGAACTGTGCAAAGATTCAATCTAAAAGCAAGAGGGAGGCATAGATTACCTTTTCCAATTAACATGTGTTGCAATTTAAAGATATATTTGTCAATTTCCATGAAATTTGGTGGAATGACTTCATGAGAAGCAAAAAGCATGGCCACTCTGAAACATGTTCAATTCTGTATTTTACTTTCAGTGTTAATGTACAACTGAAATGTGTGCAGAATGCTTTGGGTGAAGGATCAAAGCTTCAGAGGTTAACCACAAACAAGAAAGACCTTGAATAAAATGATCTTCTCTTCCCATGGAAACAGTAAAGATGGGAGAGTTAAGGTTTGACATTTTGATGACGTAATGGTGGAAAACCTGTTTCCTTCACTCATTTCTAGTAGTTCCATGTCTTCAAATTTTGTGTTCTGACAATGGTTCACTTTTCTGTACTCAAAGTTCAATAACAAAAGATGGCCAGTTCCAACTGCTGCATCTGACAAAGAGGATGCAAAACAAAGAATTTTAAAACTGCAATAAAAATAAAACAAACAGGATAGTTAATTTTCTGAGCATATTTTCTGTAAAAATGATGAATATAAGCCTAGCAAGATGGCAGAATGAATAAGGTGCTTGCTATGCCAGCATGAACTTGATAACTAGCATTCTTTGAAGAAGTCAAGTGCACTCATCCTTAGTCAATAGTTCATTGCTGTGCAGAGTCACCAGGACAGAGGCAACTTTCATAAAGGAAAAAAAGTTTGATTGGAGCTGCCTTACAGTTCTGATATCTTTAGCCCTTTGTCACTATGATAGGAACCATGGTGCTGGAGAAATAGCTTGAGACTTCCACATCCAGATCTGCCTGGCTTGAGCATTTGAAACCTCAAAACCTACCCCAGTTACATACTTACTCAACAAGAACACACCTACCCCAACAGGGCCACAACGCTTAATGCTACCCCCTAACAATTCAAATACATGAGCCCATGTGGGTCATTCACCTACACACATGAACTTATGCACCTACATACCATAATGCACAGCATACACATAGAAAATGTACAAAGATAAAATATGAATAGGAAAAGATGTTCAATATTGTGTGCTGTCAAGGAACTGTAAACTAAATAATGAAATATTGCTACATACTTATTAGGATAAGCAGATTTCTAAACACTAGCAATCTAATTTTCCCATTTAAAAATTGTTTTTGATTGAAATACAATTGCATTACATTCTTCCCTCCTTTTCCTCTCTCTAGCTTCTCCAAAGTACATTCCCTCTACCTCTCCAATGTTTTGACCCAAACTCAAGTTGCTATTCTGTTGATGTTGTTGTTGTTATTATTATTATTATTATTATTATTATTATTATCATTATTATTATTATTGTTATTTATGGTGTGTGCACATACACACAAATATATAAATATGACATCATGCTGAGTCCACTTTTATTGCTTGTTTATGTCAGAGCTGACCATACTGCATTATACAACCAATAATGGAACTCATCCATTGAAGAGGCTAATTCTCCTTTCTTCATTCACTTGTTGCCTGCATCTCATCATCTAAGCCTAGAATCCCAAGAATATGTCCCTCTTCTATGTTAATATTTCCATCTGTTCAGTCTTATTTATGCGGTCATTTCTAGGAAGTACTGTTTTAAGAGAGTCTTCCTAGTATTCTTATTTTTAGAAAGTATCATTCTCTGCTCCCAGCTTGTCTTATTCTGTGAGCCAAAAATGCTGGAGCTATGATATAGATGTATCTGTGCACTTGGCTCCACAATGATCCATTAATTCCTGGACTTTGTCCAGTTTGGTTTTCTGTGGTGGGTCTCCATTTGCTATAAGAAGAGGATTCCTTGATAAGAGGTTCAACTCCACTTATTAGTGGCTATAAGAATATGGTAGTATGTAGCAAGAAATTATGCTGGTCTAGTAAAGTGGTGGCAGTAGATTCATTTCTAATATCCATGACTTCACTAGCCCTGTCAAAGTGACTAGCTTTTCAAAACCAGGCGTGATTTTCTCATGGTGAGTAGGCTTTATGTGTTGATTGCCACTGATAAGTGAGTATCACTTCTTACACCTTACGGATACCACATTGGCAATTGTCATGGTAGTCATTCTTTTTGCAACTAGGTAGGGCTCTTTAATTTCTTCCCTTTTTTTGAAAGCTTGCATAGTACTTTTTGGTACCATGGAAGGTAGACTACAGGCAAGTGGTTTTCTTGTTAGATCTAGTTTAAATCATCAGAGTCTGTATATAAAGTCATCAGCAATGGAGACCCCCACCCTCAAGCTCTTGTGATACACTTGTACTACCCTGACCAACCATTTGGAAGGAGGTTTATTGTATCCAGTAATGGAACTGGTGTTGTCTATTGTTCTTGTGTGAATCATTGTCTGAGAACTTTAAATGCTGGAGAAGATGTGGAGAGACATGATTTACTATTCATTGTTCCTTGATAGGAAAGATACTAAGAACTCTTCTCTATCGTGAAAGATTCTTTGCCAGGTCTTTGTAGAGCTGAACATAGTTTTGACATGATACTCTGTGGGAATTCTATTTGGTAACCATTCATGAAAATATATTAAAAATCAATTTCTACTCAGAAGACACTACTTATAAATGATGTTACTCAAAATTGGCAAACAGTAGATCTAACCAAGATGCTCTTCAAAGGTTAAAGGGATAAGCACTTTTGGGGACATCCATGCAATGGAATATTATTCTGGATAAGTTAGGATAAATTTTTTTTTTTTTCTGAGACAGGGTTTCTCTGTACAATCCTGGCTGTCCTTGAACTCACTTTGTAGAGAGGATGGCCTCGAACTCAGAAATCTGCCTGCCTCTGACTCCCGAGTGCTGGGATTAAAGGCGTGCGCCACCACGCCCGGCAGGATAAATCTTAAATGCATAGTTTGAGTGCAAGAAAAGGACACATACTCTGGCTCTTGTGCACATATATAAATACTAGGAAAACCAGGAAAGTTAAACATATATGCTTATCTCCTCAAAGGGAGGAGGTGTTTACCTGTTTTCTACCTGGAATACTGGGATAACTGAAGTTTAGAACCTGGTGGTCTTTTGCTATTTGTGGGCTCAGGCACCACCTGAAATCTCCAGAATATTGTTTGTTCATTCTAGACTTTTTCTCATAGTTCCTCAGCATTACATCATAGACCATAAAACCCATCCTTATGTGAAATGTCACTTGTATTTTACAACAGCCCAAGTCAATTCTGTGTTGTCTTAGGGTCAAGCCAACCTTGACTCCCACAGACTATTAGGATGACCTTTTTCATCATCTCTAGACCCTTATCTTGAGTGTTGTTCCTTAGTACTGTTTCAACAGTACCCACCCTTATGAAAGAAGCCATGTGTACTTTGTAAAGAGTTTCAATGTAAACATATCTTAAGCATTGTTGTACCACACACCTGAGTTAATTTTCATCAGGAAACTTTGAAAAATTTGCTGTTGTTAAATATGGCTAAAAAATAAAATAAAATTCCTGACTGCTGTCAGACTATAAATGTTTGAACCAGTCCACTTAAGCTGGGTTGAGTCATATCTCTTTCTTGCATTTTCTTGTTCATTTCCTTGCTGGCCATAGTGTTTGCAGGGATTCCCCATAACAACCAACTATATCTTATTCCACTCTGCAAAGAGAATAAAATGATAGAGACAAGGAAGATACAGGGGCAATGGTTTCTATAATTGGGGTTAGGCCTTGTGGGCATGAACAGGCAGAGCACAAGTAATTTACTAGTCAGTGACAATATTAAATATGATATATTAATGATGGAGATGTGATATTTTTTCCACCTGACTAAGTTTATAGAGAAGGTGAAAAAATAGGTATAACACATGAAATTAAGATGCCACACTGGGAAACTTACCAACTCCCCTGTTCTTTCCTTTCCTACTGCCTCTATCCCCATTCAATCCTTTAGCCATCAGTGGTCCTCCGCTTTTTTCATGTTACATATGTTCTCCCTTCCCTCTAATTACATTTTAATTGAGGTATAAAATAGTAGGCTTCCATATGAATTTCTATATATCCTTCGTTTAGGTTATTCTCCCTAGTTCTCCACAGGCTCATTGTCTCTTCTGTGGAAGCCTTTTTATCCAGTTTCCCAAATTTCTACTTCAGTTTCATTTATATGTTTTTCCTGTCTTCCCTTAATAGTCACCTTAAGTCTTCTCCCTAATTTCTGGACTTTATACTGTCCTTAAAGTTAAATACACAAAATATTAAAGACTTGAAGCAAAAATATGAATTAGAGAGAACATATAGTGTTTGTCCTTCTGGGCCAAGTCCAATTTATATTTATAGTTTCTGAAGGGGTTTCTCTCTATACCCAAATATAAATTCATTGCATCCTTATTTGAATGTCCTTTCTGTTCTATCTATGATCAATTATGTTGAATTGGGAAGATCATGGCTTACATGTTACAAGGACTGTTTTCTACTTGTTTACTATAATAATTTGGCACAAATTAAATAAATCATGCTAATTCTTACAGTTTTTCTCTTTTATATTTTTGAGAGTACTATCTATTTTATAATTATATCATAAACTTAGGATGTACATAGTACATGTATCTGCTTTTTGCCATTATCAAATTGATTTTAAAATGTATTTCTAGTTGAACTAGAATTATATCAGTTTTCCCCTTCCTTTTCTGTCCTCCTGCCCCTTCCAGGTTCTTCCCCTCAGACTCCTCCAGTGTCCTTCCATACTCAAGTTGACAGCCTCCTTTTCTTTGTTTATTATTGTTACATGCATGTATGGTTATCTATCTATATATTTACAAATGTATAAATACAACCTGCTAAATACGTTTTTGTGGTTCATGTGTATATGTTTCGAAGGCTAAGTATTCTACACTGGGCAACCAATAAATGCTTCAACTGTGAGAGAAATTAATTCTTCCCCAAGGTCATGAGTTACCTGTATTTCTTTTTCTTGTGTTAGAACCACATAATACATGGCGGACTTATTTGTCCAGCTGTCCTCTTTATTTCTAAGCAACTTACAAAACTTAGCCATGTATTTCAAATTACATAAGAACACTTATTACACTTTGTTTGCAAATTCTAATTATAGTCATTAAACTTTTTTTAAAAATGTGATTCAATGTGCTTAGACACTGGGAGAAAATATTTTTATAATATCACTTATAAAAATGGATAATTACAATACTTTTAGGTTTGGCAAATCTGAGGTTTAATAACGTCATTAAAGACCCAGGAACAGAAAACTAATTTTATCTATCATTTCCTTCTACAAACCTCTGTATTGTTTTTAATTAACAGGCCACACTCCTCATTGTCTCAAGATAGCTACCAATATCTATAGGAGTTATGAACCTACCCAACAACATTCAAAGATTGTGAAAAAGGAAAAGACTATATCTACCCACTTGAAAGACTTAAAAGTTTACCCAGATAATCTTGGCAGAAGCTGGGTGTGTTTTCTCTATTTATAATGTTTCCCAATCTAAAACATTACTACATATGCTGCTGCACATGTTCCACATGCCTGGGATTAAGTCTGGGAACTATCCTTTCATTTTACAACATGGATCATCATCCATTTGCTATAATTGTACAGAGAGTAAATATTATAGCATTGATGGGCATTATAAGTTTCTAGAATATTATTTCTTTTATTATGTTTTAACCATGTCTAGCTTAAGGGCTTTAAAAAATAATGTGACAGCAGGTATATGTTGGGTTATAAGTGGTAACTTCATAAGTCCAGATCTAGCCAGTACATTTTCACAAACACTTGACCAGTTATATGATGTATGATGTTTTATTATAGGTCTGACTTAATTCTACAAATATTTATAATACATCAGGTACAATCACAACTGTAAATTCATGAACTTGGAAACAGATAAGGTTTGCTCTCTTTTATACAAAGAGTACTAAACTGAGAAAGATTATACAGAGTCAGCAAATGTACTCTTTACACTAGAGAGCTCCATTATTATAGATAGTACTCCAACAGAAAATGTCTTTCGAAAAGCCCAAATTCACAAAAATGTATTTCATAGTAAGTTCTCATTTAGATTTCCTAGGTTCCTTATCTTCACGCAAAAGATTCTGTACAAACTGTGTTCTCTTTTTATCATCCTTACAGAGGTTTCCCTTATTATATTAAGGTTATCCTCCTTTGTGTTTTGACTTCCTTCATTAAGCAAACTGAAAACATTTTCTATCTGTGCCCATAAAACCAGTTTTTAAAATGTTTTAAATTATATTTTAGCTTGCACAAAGCTCAAGTCCAAGTGGATCAAGGACCTCAACATAAAACTAGATACACTGAATTGAATAGAGAGAAAGGGGGAAAGAGCCTTGAAGTCATTGGCACATCAGACAATTCCCAGAACAGAACACCAGTGGTTCAGGCAACAATTGATAAACGGGACCTCATTTAACTGAGAAGCTCTGTAAAGCAAAAAACAGTCAATAGCAATTGGCAACCTACAGAATGGAAAAATATCTTTACTAACCCCACATCCAGTAGAGGGCTAATATCCAAAATATATAAAGACCTCAAGATGCTAACCCCCAAAACCAAAATAACCCAATTAAAAAATGGTGTACAGACCTAAACAGAGAATTCATAACAGAAGACTCTCTAATAGCAGAGAAGCACTTAATGAAATGATCATAGGTCTTAGTCATCAGAGAAATGCAAATCAAAATGACCCTGAGATTCTACCACATAGCATACAGAATGGTTAAGATAAAAAACTCAAATGACTGCACATGCTGGAGAGGATGTGGAAAAAGAGGAACACTCCTCCATTGCTGGTGGGATTGCAAACAGGTACAATCACTCTGGAAATCAATTTGGTGGTTCCGCAGATCACTGGAAATAGTTCTACCTGACGAGTCAGACATAACCACTCTTGTCAATATACCCAAAAGATGCCCCACCATACCACAAGGACACACAGTCCACCATATGAAAAGAATGAATGGAAGTAAACAGATAAGCATCCTGGGGGGGGGGGTACCTTCTAAAAAGCACCAGAGAACTGGGAGTTGAATGACTCTCAAAACTCAATGGAGATGACCTTAGCCAAAATGCCCAATATTGTGGAGAAGGAACTTGAAGAGTCTATGTCTAGTAGATATTCAGGGCCACAAGTGGAGAAACTGGGTTATTAACCCACAGTCAAAATTTCTGACCAAAATTTGTTCTTGTCTAAAGGAACTACAGGGACAAAATGGAAAAGATACTGAAGGAAAGGTAGTCCAATGATTGGTCCGACTTAAGACCATCCCCTGGATGGGCATCAAGGCCTGACACTATTCCTGATGCTATGGCATGCTTACAGACAGGAGCCTGGCACAGCTGTCCTCCGAAGGCTCTACCAACAGCTAATTGAGACAGAAGCAGATTCTTACACCAAACCATTTGACTGAAGTTGGGGGACCCTATGGTAGAATTAGGGAAAGGATTGAAGAAGCTGAAAGGGAGGGTGACCCCCATAGGAAGACAAGAAGTCTCAACTAACCCAGACCCCAGGGAGCTCCCAGAAACTGAGCCACCAACCAGGAGCATACACAAGCTGGTCGGAGGCCCCTGGCACATATAGAGCAGAAGTCTGCCTGTTCTGGTCTCATTGGGAGAAGACAAACCAAACTCTCCAGAGACTTGAGGCTCTAAGGGAGCATGGAATCCTGGAGGGGTTGGGGGAAACATCCTCTGGGAGACAGAGAATGAGATGAGGTACTGTGGGAGGGTGGCCTGAGAAGAGACAGACTGGAATGTAAATAAATAAAATAATAAAATAATTATATTTTTAGCATTTGTGTGGCCCCATGCATGCCTTTGCGTGTGTGTAACTGCAGGACAACTTTATGCAGATATTTTTCTCCTTCCACTTTAGTTGGTCTCCTAGGATGAAACTAGGGTCAGGAGGTTTGAATGACCGGTACATTATCTTGCTGTCCTTGCAATAATTTTTTTCTTATAAAAGACAACATTTAATTGGCTATCTCTGAAACACAACTTCTTTATGTTCTCAGAAAAAAAAAACTTCCCAGAAGATTTCACCTCAGTGATGTTAGTATCTTCTTTATTTCTTAGCCCCAGCTGACCAGCTTCAGTTTTCCCAGTAGTCCCTTCTCCTCTTGACTCTAAAGCCAGAGCCACATGGCCAAAACTGCTGAGTTTTGCTGCTTGTTGGGGCTGAAATACACCCCCCCTCCATCCTTCTATCCCATTCTATTACCAGCTTTCTGTTTTCTGGCTCACTCTCTGCCTAAGCTTGGCTTTCCTGGAACTTGCTCTGTAGATTGACCTTTGAACTCACAGATCTGCATGGTTCTGTCTTCTGTAAGGCATGTACCACCATGCCTGGATTTAAGCTATTCTTCACCTAGAACCTGCTTTTTCCCAGGGTGACCTTGAACTCAAGAGATCTCTTCGGCTTTGTCTCCTGAAATTAAAATTGTGTACAACCATGCCTGGATCTAAACTTAGCTGGATAGGATCTTGCCCCAAAATTTCTTCATCTGTTAACTCCTAGAACATAGGATTCAGTTATATTTTAGTTCCTGGTGCCCCTTTAATACTTAAACCATGTATTTTATATTTTTTTTCCTTTCTAAGCTTGCTATGCTTGTCCAAATGCTCTTCATGAGACTTAACCAGAGAACAAAGCTTTTTTGAGACATCCTTGGTCAACGCAATTAATATAAATCTCTTTACCTCAGCCTCATGTAGACTCTTCAGTCAAGGGCAAAAAGCAGCCCCAGTCTTCACCAAAATAGCACAAAACAGTCTCTAGGCCACATTCTGAAATTCTTCTACACTGAAACCTCTTGGGCCAGGTCTGTACAGTTCAAATCACACTCAATAACAAAGTTTTCCATATTCCTACTAAGATAGCCCATTAAACCCAACCCAACATAAAGCATTCCACTGCATTCCAGAGCCCCCAAATCCACACTCCTCCAAACAAAAGCATGGCCAGGTCTATCACAGAAATACCCCAGCCCCTGGTACCAACTTCTGTCTTAGTTAGGGTTTTACTGCTGTGAACAGACACCATGACCAAGGCAAGTCTCATAAGGACAACATTTAACTGGGGCTGGCTTACAGGTTCAGAGGTTCAGCCCATTATCATCAAAGTGGGACCATGACAGCATCCAGGCAGGCATGGCGTAGGCAGAGCTGAGAGTTCTCTATCTGAAGGCTGCTAGTAGAAGACCCCGAAATAAATTTTTTTATGTGAGATCTGGAAGTTGTGGTTGATTTGGAACAAGTAGGGTCACTGAGGAATGTGTGCCTCTTCAATTTTTAGCAAGGAGAGAAAAGAAAATGAATGTCACAGAGTGTGAAGACCAAGTCTGTGGAGAAACATAACAGGGAAAAAAGAGCACAGACCAGGTGAGACGTTCTGCCCGTTACGTTCTGAGGAGGGCCTACAGGCTTAGTATTTTCAAATTGATTTTGCACTGATATTTTTCTGGTCTTCAAAGTATTTTTCTATTCAAGTGAACTCGGAAGTCCAAGAATTCACTAATGCCTTGAATGATCCTGCTTCTCTTTCACCAGTTTTCCATTTTAACAATTTTTCTTTTTCTTTTTCTTTTCTTTTCTTTTTTCTTCCCTTGTGACATCAATTCTAGGGCCTCCCACATGTTAGACAAATGTTACAGCCCAGGCCATGTTTTCTATTTCAATACTGCACATTCCTGTGTAGCCACTTAGCCCCACCACTGTCTTTAAATTTAATGTTCCCCATCTCCTGCATTAACTTCAGGTGCTCAGGGTCTATTTTTGATGATTTTTGCAGAATTTCACTCTTCTCTTTCCCCTAAAGCTACCTTAAGGACTGTCTTACCACACTCAGGAATATTTACCCAAAGCATGACATAGCCCTGCTTGACCCTGATCTTAAGACTGTGGTTCAAGAACTTCCTTGTTTTATTTTTTATGCTCATTGCAACAGAGAACATCCTACATTACAATTACACAAGTTCCAGAATTGCCAGCAGCTCTATTTCCTTCCATCCCTAATTTGCAATTCTCTAGTTCTCTTCAGATCTCCATTTTCTTGTGGAGCTTTTTCAGATGCAGCCAACAACAACCAGCTCATGCCAGTAACATACTGTTTTGAAGCCCTTTTCCCTAAAGCCACGATGCTTTATAGTACAGAAAGTGCCTTCCAAATCATCTGCTACAAAAAATGATACTAAATATTTTGCCACTGTATAACATTTTTCCAGTTTACAAAAATAGTCTTCCTTTTAGTGTCCAACAAATCCTTTATCATGAGCATATGTTAGGCAATTCGCTGCAGTAGACCATGAGGTTTCACATATACTTTCTGAAGAGTACATTTTTGTTACTATAACAAATATCACCTTTAGTTTAGTGGATTGTTCCTCATAAACTATCCTCTGGCTAAAGCCGTCGAGACACTTTGGACTCTGACTCTCTTCTGTAAGTGTTTCCTTTGTTGAATTCATCACAAAGTCCAAGTCTCTGCCTCAGGGTTGGTTTAATGACAGGGAGCAAAGCAGGGAAACTAGATGAATCATGTGTTATCTTCCAAAGTGTCCACTTATATGTGACTTTTAGATGATCCATTTGTCCATATGCCATTACCCAAAGATCAGGGAACTATCTGGACCAGAAAGAGATAATGTGATCCCAGGATGGTGTATAGAGGATAAAATCCTTTTAAGGTCAGGAGTAGGTGTATGTCTGTGGTCCAGTGGAATATGGTGTAGTACTTTAGACAAAGGCTCTTTAATTCTTCATTTATAAACCAATGATTTGATTTTTCATATTTTGATGTAGGAAATAAAACTAGAAAACTAATGTGACAACACATACAGTGTTATTACTGATCGTTATACCTTCCTTTATGTCTACACCACACAGAAACTAAAATAATTTTTATTTTCCTGAGTTCCTTTAGTTAAACATTTTAAGTAAATCAGAAGGTATTTCTCCATAGCTCATATACACTTATATAAGGTTCCACAGCATTTTGATAATAATCATATTTATTCTCATCTTCTATTTTTAGAGGTGTTATTCTGTTTTATTTTCCTTTAAATACTTAAAATATGTCTGCAATCATTCAGACAAATCCTGCTTAGGCTCAGCTGTGTGTGAAATAAAGTCCCTTTCCTCTTTTGTGGCATAGTGACTATTCTTCCTCTAACCTTGCAGAGAATATTTATAGAGACAGGCATTTATAAAGATCTCAAAAACAAAATTTGACGCCAAGAGCCACAGAAAAGCAAGCACTACCCAAACTAGAACTTCATACATAAGAGGCACGTAGACCTTTAATAAAACACATTTCCCATTGAGATAAGTAGAGCTAAGTGCCCTCCTTCCACACAGGAAGTAAGCTGAGTTGAGGAGGAGTGTGAAGTAATTTCCCAATGTCAAAGGAGTCAGAAGCACATCTTGGAAAGGGGGCCTTAATAGGTTACACTGAAAAGGAGAATTACAGAAATTACTAAGCACTCATTCATACTGCAACTTTTCTACTGCAGGGATAAATGGGCTCTGTCACAGGAGTCTATTTCAATAGGAAACACAAATATAAATAGCAGAGGATTGGAATAAAGAATGGTCACAAGACCCATATCACTTCCAGGCACACATAAAGTATAGAAACTAGAGAATTTATATCACTGTGGATGATACAGTAGGCTTGCTTATTTCAATGGAGCTGGTCGCAATAATTTATTCAACACAAAATCATTCTGAGTTCAGAATATTTATGCCTTAATCATGCCTATAAAATAATATGTATTGTTTTCCATATACTATTTAATGTGACTCAACATTTGTGATAATGGTAGAATTAAGAACCTAGTTTTAAAAGGAGCTCTTCATAAGAGCCTGTAAAGATGGAAAAGTGAGTTATTATTTATTAAATAGATAACTGTATTTATGACTTCTATTTATTTGTGTCTGATTATACACATAATGTAGTGTAAATATCATCATCAGCATGGTAACAAGTAACACTGTGTTTGGATTTCCCCAAGAAATTTTGCCTCTTTTTCAGGGAAAATTTATGGAGTGTCCATTTTCATGTCTATGACTGTGTATGTGCTACCAATAAGCACAGTGCCCTGGCCCTCAGCTAGAACATAAATTAAACACACAAACATCTTCACTTCACCTCAACCTTTAGAGGTCACACTCATTCGATTTCAAATAAAGTTCCAAAAAAGGCTACCCTTTGTGGCTAGTTTAATGCATCATGATTCAAACAACTGCTTTAACAGATCTCAGGAATATTTCAAAATATGACCTTATCCTTGCATCTCACTGACAAAAGAATATAAGTCAGATCCTAAAACACATCAGCAAAAGTTTATGTAAATAAAACCTTTTGATCGCTGTGAAATTCAAACCCTAAAGTCTATATTTAATATTAATATACAACCCACAGTATATGTAGGGGAAGGAGGAGAGAAAAGAAATAAAGAATTGTAAAATTTATAGAGATAAAAACATGAAAATTGGCATGTCTATAGCAGGCTAGTTTTCAGTGTCGTCTCTTTGGAATGCTTTCCATGAAACCACTGATATTACTAATATAAAATACCACAGCAAAAACTCACCCTCATATCTCATTTTTACTCAAGACAGTGTAATCTAATCACGTGCCCTTCCTCTGACTAAATATATATTTATATAATATGTAAAATATGTAAAATACTTTACAAATTAAACACCAAAGGAATAATGCAGCCAAGAGTTGGCTAATTAGACTGAGCAAACAGTAGTCCATGTTCTATGTAAAGTTGTTTTTTGTTACTTGGGCCTTTCTTTTCATCTCTCTTCTCCCCTCCTACCCCTCTTTTGAGATACACTGGTTCTATGCCTTCTTAAAAGAAACTTCCTTTTTAATGTCATGCCTTTTTTCTTTAATCTAAATTTCCTGTTTGAGAAGAAATGCAATGCTTTTCTTATGGGGTTGAGCTTATTTCATAGAAGATAACCTGTTCCATCCGTGTTTTACCAAATGCTGAACTTTTATTTTTATTTTTTCATATTTATTTGTGTATAGATGTGATTAGTCTGTATGCAAGCCTGATGACCACAGAGGTCAAAAGACTGTGTTTGATCCCTTGACAACTCTACTTACAGACAATGATGAGCTTCCACATGGATTTTGGGGATTGAGCACTGGTCCTTTGGAAGAGCATCCCATGCTTTTTGGTCAATACGGAAGTCAACTTGGTGACAGGAAAAGTGGGATGGAGAGTGAAATACCATAGGCTCCTATGACTAATCAAAGAGTCCTTATCTGCCTGATTTAAGGTGATTCCCGAAACACTAGAGAGCCAACAAAATGTCCAGGGCAATAGCTGCTTCCCTGTCTCCATGAAAGTCCTAACAGGTGATGATATCTGTTA
This sequence comes from Mus pahari, assembly GCF_900095145.1. NCBI lineage: Eukaryota > Metazoa > Chordata > Mammalia > Rodentia > Muridae > Mus > Mus pahari. The sequence continues at coordinate 40,766,391 of NC_034592.1, read as the reverse complement.
TCCCACTTCACGTTTCCCGCCTCCACCCCAGTTCCTTCTTAGGCAATAAACTCAGATCTGTACCCTGATGCTGGTCTGCAGAATCTGATTTTCCAGAATTCATCACTTGACTCTATTGGCTCTTACCCTCTGCTCCCAACTCCTAGCCTCTGTCGTTGGTCCTGTTCCCATGGTGCTCTTAGTTGCTCAGCCAAGAAATCTACCTAGCCTACAATTCATGTTTTTATAGTTTAATAATAATCCACTGTTCTGGTTGCCTTTTATTTTTATCAGCTTGATACAAGATATCTTGACACATTTGGGAAGAAGGACCCTTAATTGAAGGATTGCTCCTACTAGACTGCTGTTGGTGAGTCTTTCATGGATTTTCTTGATTAATAATTGATGTGGGAATACCCAACCCACTAGATGTTGCCACCCCTAGACAGCTTGTCCTAAATCTTTCTACTCCATCTCCCATAGGATCCTCTGAGCCTTAGGTGTAGGGGATGTATGACAGATGCATCAATGGAGGATGAACACCTCATGATTAATTCTCTGAATTTTGACCACTTTTAGATTTCTATAGTAATATCCACCTCTCGATAAAATAAGTGTCTTAGATGAAGTGTGAGAGCTACACTTCTCTGTAGGTATAAGGATAGGTATTTAGTGGTTTGTAGTAAGTTCTCCTCCAGAGTCAATGACTCAGCACTGATAGGCATTTGGCCAGGTTTAAAAGACCAGTCACAAATTCCCTCTAATCAAGTGGGTGTTAACTCTTAAATAGCAGTTGGATACCATGAAGACATTCCTGACGCTATTGCTCTTTGTTGGATATCTTGAGTGGCCATGCATTATTGTAATTCCATACGTTTTACAGATAGGTAGCACTATTGATTGATTGCTTTTCTTCCTTGGTAGCTTGCGTAGCAACTTCGGATACTTGAGAAGAAGTCCTGCTGGAGTTTTCTTCCATATCACTTCAAATTTAGTTCTTCAAAGTTCTGGATTGAAAGTGTGTAATGTCTTAAGCAATATAATCATCTTCAAGTTCTGGTAGGAAACCAAAAGCAACAGCAGTAGCCTATTGATTTGCACTTCCTCAAATTTTAAGGAAAAAAAGATTGATGTTTTCATATTTCAAAAATTACTGTTTGATACTTTTATTCCTAAGTACAATATGTTTTTATTAAACCCATTCTCCACTCCCTCCCTTCCAACTATGCACATACTCACCACACTTTTTGTTCCAGATTTCATGGACCTTTTTTTTAGCCAAATGTGTCTACTTTGTATTGCCAATATGCACATGGATTTCGGCTTGAAAAAAAAATGTTTTCTGAATAAGACAGAACCACTGCACATATATATGAACTCATAGCTCAGTGGCTTGACTAAATGTACAAGATCATGCCAGCTAAAATCTCACTACGCTTGAGAGAGGTGCTTACAAAGTACTAATCCTGGTTATTATAGCTATTGCCAGGTGGTCATGGCTGATGAAGGAGAATATCCTGACCATGCACTTTGTGAGGAATAAAAATCGTGAATATTTTCTACAAATTTTGACCACTTACAGATTTTCACTTAAAATTGGTATTTTGTCCTTTTTGAGAACTGTTTCTTTAATACAATTATCCAGCTATTGATTGTGTTATTTGTTCCTATGATATATATATATATATATATATATATATATATATATATATATTTAATGTATGAATATATAATATAAAATATAAATATATATGTGTGTGTGCTAACATATTAGCTTAATTTTTAAAAGTTAAAACAATCCTAGACATGTCCCTTTGTTTTAGAAACTATAGTCACTGCATTATGAGCTGGGTTGATACAAATTCCAAATAGAACCTCATGCAATCTTTAGAGGAAGGAACTATTAATAAATATAAAATCACAGTATAGTTACAAATTGTTCTTAGCAGCCTAATAGTCATCAAGTCCTCATGCCTAGGCATAATAAGTTAAGGCAGAAGGAATCTGGTGTCTTCCTCTGATGCAGATAGTCAAGTGCATTCTGCTAAGGATGTGAAATTACTTTCTCCACTGAACTGAAGGATTCCATAATCACTGCTTCTGCTACTCTCTTCAGGAAATGGTGGCAATTATAACAGTAATAATGTGATTACAATGATTACTTATGCCAAAAGCTTTTTAGATGGAATATCTCCTCTAATCATTACAAATGATGGTCCCAGCAGTATGGTGTGCATTCCATTTACATTTCATGTCTTTAAGGATGAGACGCTTCATCACTGTAATACTATTATTGATTTGGCATTGGTCATGCCAAGGATAGTCTAAGACACTGTTTAGAGCTCACTGTAAAGGAAGAATCGTTCTTCAAGTATCCACCTGAACGCACTCAGAGTGTAGTTCCAGGAATTCCTTTAGCTGTAGACTTTTTTATTTACCAGTCCAGGAAATTCTCATATTTTTTCTAAATCATTGGCATATTATGGTTCTTAGAAGTCAAGAGTGTATTTAGTATGCTGAAACAATTTGATCATGGAGTATCTCCAAGAAATATTTAGGGCTCATTACCCAAGGAGACATGTTCTTTTGTTCACATAAAATCTTCATGCAGTTGCAATATCTGTGTGCCAAGGTAGGAGATATCTGGGTGTAAGGTATAAAATCCACCTGAAATCCAAACATAAATTATAATCAGAGAGTAATATACACATTTATGGAACTTTCTAAATTATGTAACAAAGGTGTAATCACATTGCATTTAATTAAAAAGCAGCAGAGACTCTACAAAAGCTGGATGTCCTGTTGGTATTATTTGTCCAATCTGCTAGCTGCGTGTACAAAATTACCCTCATTCTTTTGCACTCAAAATTTTGTAGCAAAGCTTGAAATTATTCACTGATTCTTTCTTTCTTAGATCCTTTTCTCCTATCAACTTCCAAATCCATGTTGCGATAGCAGCTCCAATTCTTCCAAGTCACGTGGGTAAGAAGAAATTTATCGTTCTGCACACGAAGGATAGAGGTCAAGGTAGCTATTTTAAAGCTTAATAATAGGAGGCCTTCAGTTCTGAGGTTTTTCCGTTTTATTTATTTTCTGTTCCCAGCAATAAGGTGGTTGCAGGCTCCTGAATGCTGCGTTTATTCCAGAGTACCCAGTGTCTGTTAGAGGTATGATTTGTGCCATGGTTTAAGGCTGAAGAACCTTTTCCCAGACATATTTATGCATATTCTTTATTTTATGATGTAAAATCTTGCTACAGGTTTATGCATTAGTCATTCACAGGCAATATAAATGCAGTAATTATTATTTGCTGGACTAATCAAGACACTTCCCACGAGACACGGAAAAGCCTGACTAGTAGGTGGGAATTTTCTGACAAGTTTTGAAAGAAGAGGAAACATGCATTTTAGTAGAAAACAAGAAGTAAATGTGACCTACCATTCTCTTTTCTCTTGCTCTTGTAAAATTCCCATTCAGTAACAAAATACTCTTGAGATAAAAAATAAAATAAAATTCTTCTAACAAATTACAGAAGATAAACTTACATTTATAGTTTAATTTTTATTGTTTGTATCATAACAATAATAAACATCAAATTTTCATTTTTCTTACATATTTTCACATTAAAAAATTTTAATTTTCATACAGTCAAATTTGTTAAGGTGTGTGTATGTGAAAGTTCATATGGATGTAAGTGTGTATTCAACTGGATGGCCAGATGATGGTACGAACAATCTTTTCTTTCTCTCCTTTTTTTTTCTTAGATATTTTCTTTATTTACATTTCAAATGCTGTCCCCTTTCCTGGTTTTCCCTCCGAAAACCCCCTATCCCCTCCCTGTCCCCCTGCTCACCAATATGTCCACTCCCACTTCCTGGTCCTAGCATTCCCCTATACTGGGGCATAGAACCTTCACAGAACCAAGGGCCTCTCCTCTCATTCATGGCCGACTAGGTCATTCACTGCTACATATGCAGCTAGAGCTATGAGAGAACCACCATGTGCACTCTGGTTGGTGACTTAGTCCCTGTGAGCTCTGGGGGTACTAGATAGTTCATATTGTTGTTCCTCCTATGGGGTTGCAAATCCCTTCAGTTCATTGGGTCCTTTCTGTGGCTCTTCCATTGGCGACCTCGTGCTCAATCAAATGGTTGGCTGAGAGCCTCTACCTCTGTATTTGTCAGGCAATGGCAGAGCCTCTCAGGAGACAGCTTTATCAGGCTCCTGTCAGCAATCTCTTGTTGGCATCCACAATAGTGTCTCATTTTGGTGGATGTATATGGGACAGATCCCCAGGTGTGGCAGTCTCTGGATGGTCATTCCTTCAGTCTTTGCTCCACACTTTGTCTCTGTAACCCCTTCCTTGGGTATTTTGTTCCCCTTTCTAAGAAGGATCATACTATCCACACTTTGGTCTTCTTCTTGATCGTCATGTGTTTTGCAAATTGTATCTTGGGTGTTCTGAGCTTCTGGGCTAATAACCACTAATCAGTGAGTGCATATCATGTGAGTTCTTTTGTGACTGGGTTACCTCACTCAGGATGATACCCTCCAGATCCATCAATTTGCCTAAGAATTTCATAAATTCATTGTTTTTAATAGCTGTGTAGTACTCCATTGTGTAAATGTACCACATTTTCTGTTCCCATTCCTCCATTGAGGGACATCTGGGTTCTTTCTAGCTTCTGGTTATTATAAATATGAAAAATCTTTTTAAGTCACAATCTTATTTTGTGCTACAGGATCTCTCAGTAAACCTGGAGCTTATGAACTATTATTTTACTAAGGTGGCTGGACAGCAACTTCTTCAGTCCAAATTCCTTCCTTTTCTGCTTTCCGGTATTGAAATGACAGTACATGCCTAACTGTTTCAAAGGTGCTAGAAGTCTGAATTATGGTCTTTATACTTTCAAAGCGAGTACTTCACTTTTCATCAACTGAGCTACCTTACCAGCCCTAGGATTTCCTTTTAGAAATAATCTTCCAGGCTACCTTAAAATGCTTGTAAACTTTCTCTCTCTGGGATAATATGTAGTATTTTTCATTGCTCTTATTTTGTGTGTGGGCGTGTTTTAGAAACATATTTAAAGAACATTGCCNTAGAATCAGTTTGCTTGAATTCAAGTGCCAGTTTATTACATATGTTACTTCAGAAATTTAATGAAATACTTGTGACTAGTGGTATAAGTCACTTACAGCAGAAATTTGCAGTTTTTCTTCTTGTACTTTTATCATATATTTCTACAGTCCAAGTTTTAAATAATTAGGACTTACTTAAAAACACCTAACATATATGAACATAACTTTATATTTTTGATTGTTATCTAGTTTTCCCAAANCTGGTTATATCAAATAATATTTTCTGATGTTTTGAAATATAAATTTTATACCAAATATNCATAAGCTGATTTGTGTTCTCTTGGGCTTTCTGTTCATAGCATTTGACTGTATTTCCTGAAAATTGGCCTTCATGGTATACTACATGATCCTTAGTCCAAAGCCTTTAGTTGTGATTTGGATTTTTTTTATTTGATATTTTCTTTATTTACATTTCAAATGCTATCCCGAAAGTTCCCCATACCCTCCCCCCTCCCCGGCTCCTCTACCCACCACTCCCATTTCTTGACCATGCCTTCTCCTGTGCTGGGTCATATAAAGTTTGCAAGACCAAGGGGCCTCTCTTCCCAATGATGTCCAATTAGGCCATCTTCTGCTACATATGCAACTAGAGACACAAGCTCTGGGGGTGCTGGTTAGTTAATATTGTTGTTCCTCCTACAGTGTTGCATTCCCCTTCAGCTCCTTAGGTGCTTTCTCTAGCTCCTCCATTGGGGGCCCCGTGCTCCATCCAATAGCTGACTGTGATCATCCACTTCTATGTTTGCCAGGCACTAGCATAGCCTCACAAGAGGCTGCTATATCAGGGTCCCTTCAGTAGAATCTTGATGCCATGTGCATTGGTATCTGGGTTGAGTGGCTAATGATGGGATGGATCCCCGGATGGGGTAGTCTCTGGATAGTCCATCCTTTCACCTTAGCTCTGAATTTTGTCTTTGTACTTATATCCTTTCATGGGTATTTTGTTCCTTATTCTAAGGAGGCATAAAGTATCCACATGATGGTCTTCCTTCTTGGTTTTCTTGTGTTTTGCAAAATGTATCTTGGGTATTCTAAATTTCTGGGCTAATATCTGATTATCAGTAGTGCATATCTAGTGACTTCTTTTGTGATTGGGTTACCTCACTAAGGATGATATCCTCCAGATACATCCATTTGCCCAAGAAATTCATAAATTCATTGTTTTTAATAACTGAGTAGTACTCCATTGTGTAAATGTACCACAGTTTCTGTATCCATTCCTCTATTGAGGGACATCTGGGTTCTTTCCAGCTTCTGGCTATTATAAATAAGGCTGCTATGAACATAGTGGAGCATGTGTCCTTATTACCAGTTGGAAGATCTTCTGGGTATATGCCCAGAAGAGGTATTGTTGGATCCTCCGGGAGTACTATGTCCAATTTTCTGAGGAACTGCCAGACTGATTTCCAGAGTGGTTGTACAAGCTTGCAATCCCACCAGCAAAGGAGGAGTGTTCCTCTTTCTCCACAACCTCGACAGCATCTGCTGTCACCTGAATTTTTAANCTTAGCCATTCTGACTGGAGTGAGATGGAATCTCAGGGTTGTTTTGATTTGCATTTCCCTGATGACTAAGGATGTTGAACATTTTTTCAGGTGTTTCTCAGCCATTCGGTATTCCTCAGTTGAGAATTATTTGTTTAGCTCTGTACCCCATTTTTAATGGGGTTATTTGAATCTCTGGAGTCCAGCTTCCTGAGCTCTTTGNATATATTGGATATTANTCCTCTATCAGATTTAGGATTGGTAAAAATCCTTTCCCAATCTGTTGGTGGCCTTTTTGTCTTGTTGACAGTGCCTTTTGCCTTACAGAGCTTTGCAATTTTATGAGGTCCCATTTGTCAATTCTTNATTTTACAGCACAAGCCATTGCTGTTCTGTTTTGAAATTTTTTCCCTGTGCCCATATCTTCGAGGCTTTTCCCCACTTTCTCCGTGATTTGGATTTTTAATCTCTTAAAATACTTATCTTCCTCTTTGAAATTTTTGCCATTGCATCCATGTTTTTTTTTTAATTATACAGTTGGCATTTTCTTATTGCTCTGTGCTTGATCCTGTTTTAATTTACTTTTTAATTTTCATGTTTCTGAAACATTCCCTTTTACCTGTGTTTAATATATGCTGTCTATTTTTGGATTTTGCTTTTCAACTGAGTCTACTGTATCTTGTTTAAGGGTATATTGCCTTATCTGTAAATACTGAGATATTTTCTTGTGTTTGTTTTTTAATAGAATACATAGATGTTGTGGTTGCTACATCTTTACTTTTTTAATAAACAATTTCTATTTTGTGTCCAGCATGCTTGTTTGTACCTGTTCAGTAGTATGTGGAGAGTCATGCTCATTGCAATTGGCTATACCATTAACTTTATATTCAATTTGTACACCACTTCTTATTGTTATATTCCCTGACTTTGATAGAATGATTGACATGATTCACTGTGAATGATAGGACTTGATAACACTGTGTGAGATTTCCCTTCACTTCTTAGGGTCCACAGTAAGTGGGTATGCTTCCAGGCTCTGGAACAAACCAGCTTTAGAAGGTCAAGAAATGTCTACCATGACTAAAGCAATTACCTCTTTCCTTCTGAGGATACCATCATCTGTAAAAGAATGAATAGAAACTGGTTTAGACTTCAAAATATTTTGGGTAGTAAATATTATCTCAGCCCCCACGAAGCTCAAGAAGAATCTCATACTTGAGCTTACCTTAGGCCATATAGAAGAACCCCATGCCAAAGAAGAAGAGAAGAGAAGAGAAGAGAAGAGAAGAGAAGAGAAGAGAAGAGAAGAGAAGAGAAGAGAAGAGAAGATGTAGTGTATTTTGTGATCATCTGTCTGAGAGATTCTCAGAGTTATTGGAAAAAGGAATATGAAGACAGGCAGAAAGCTGGCACCTAATCACAATGTTCACTGCTCTTCGGAGATCTGAGGACAATAGGTACAACTGTACAGCAGCAGAAAAACAATCAGGGCTGTGGCTTCCTTTAAGCAGCACCTCCATGTTTACTCTCAATCTTCTCCTCCAGAGCTGTGAAGGTGAAAGATCTCCAGAGATGCTGAGTCCTTCATCCATGGTGGACTCCTTTCATCCCTGAGAAGGTGATTAGTGATGTGCCTCTCTCTCTCTCTCTTTCAAGCACTGTAGCAGGTAAATCAAGTCATCACTTTTTACCCAGAAATTACTTTCTTAAAGGTATATTGAGAATTTTCATTAGAATGGAATTGAATATATCTATTTAATTTACCATCTCTATTTCTTGTACAAATACAATGCCAAAAGCCCTCAGAAACCATGGTTCTGGTTTTTAAAGCCGTGTGGTGTAGCAGATTGCTTTTCACAAATAAGAGAAAGTATTTCTGTCTTCAGTCCATTAGGAAGATCCTCTGTTTCCCATCTTTGCTCTCCAGCTAGATAGCTGGGCAAAACAGTCTATAAGCAAAACACTTAAGAAACACTCAGCATTTGTTTGAACAAATCTGGAAAGCTTCTCAGGAGACTATCAGCTGAACTTCAGTCATTATCTGGGACTCTCTACAGATAAATGCGTCAACAAAGATGTCACGGTTCTTTTAGGTAACCTCCCAAGTCAGGATGCACTATACTGACCTATGATTTAACTTAAATCTAAGGATGAAGCTCTGTTGCTAAATAGTGTGTTGAGGAGACACTTGGAGCTGTCTTTGGATCTACTTCCTTGTTTCCTCTTCAGATCCATTGCATGCTCACCTCGGGACTGCATGAATGCAAAGGGCACAGGGTGAAAGCAAGTGCATTTGCATGCATCAAGGTCCCCCTTGTTTTTAATGTACTGTTTTGTCCATTTGTCAAAGGGAATGAGTTACTGAGACAAGTCATTATGTAAGTTATTTCTCTACCTGGAAAGCATCACAGCTACTTTTATGAAGAAAAGATTTGGAGCTACAAGAAGAGGTTTTGTTGTGTAAGAAGAGGCCTACTAGGACAAGGTCTCTTATCAGAACAAATGAGAATTAACAGTGTCCTCCTAAGCAACAGGTGAAGGGGGTATTGAAGGAGCAGAGGGTCAACAGTGGTGACACAGACTCTCAAATAATTACAGTAGATGACTATTAGCAGGCATTGTCAGATGTCACCACGTACTGACAGAAGTTACAGCCTCTTGACACTGAATACCCTCAGATGCAAAGCATTCTTGGCAAAAAATAGCTTGATTTAGGAGATTATACATCAAAAACAAACTTGAAAGTAAAATATTATGTTGTGCATTTTTTGTTCCTTCATTTTTCTCTCTATGGATCTCATATAAATGATAAAGAGATAGCAAAGAAGGGCCCTAAATCATAAATGGTTTCCAATTCCCCTTGATCTTATCAAGCAAAACCCACTGCTAAAGCATAAAGTCCTACTATTTTGTTGGACACTCTGGTAGCATTTTAGAGCTTTGTTAACAATTGAGCCACACAGAATTGTGAATCTGAAAGAAAGCAAATCAGTAGACTTTCCTTTTTATCTTCTATATGCTTTGAAATCTCCACACAATCTTATTACGTTCTCAATACACTCTACCTCTATGGGTGGGATATAGGAGAGGAAGGATGTGGTAAGATTAAAAAAGTAACACTTGTCCTCATGTCTGTTATTAAACCCTCAGAGAAATGAAACACCTTTTAATATGTTATGGACTTGGACACAAGTTTAAATACAGCTTGTTAGAAGATATTTAAAGTGTGATTCATTTGTTATTAATCTCTTAACCTCCTTTCCATCAAGTTGTGACCAACAGGGAATAGTCTGACACCTCTGAGGTGACTGTGTTAGATTAAAGTCTCTGCTGCTCATTCAGAAAAGCCCTTGATCCTCTCAGTGGCCAGATGATCCCTGAGAAATCAGAAGAAAAGTATTTGTAGCGATCTAACAAGGGAAACATTTTAAGATGGGAGGTGTATGGGTGAATCAATGGAAATCAAGCTTTGGAGACCCTGGGCAAATGCAGCTCTTCTATAACAGCTCTGCTTTAACCTGTACCTGGCTTTTTACTCTGGAAAAGAACTAAGAACCACCATTTACACAAGGACATGTGGGTGAAAAGGTGAAAATTATTTGATGAAGATTAAATAATGACTGAATTTTTCTAGTCTCCTTTGGCTCATACGTGCCTATAAGAGCACACACTTACTTAGAACTTGGTCTGTTTTTCAAGTTGGTACATTGAAAAAAAATGAGATGCGATTATGGTGGTGGTTGGCTTTAATTGTCAACTTGACACAGCTGAGAATCAGCTGGAACGAGGGTCTCATAGAGAGACTGTTTACATCAGATCGGCTTGTGGGCACGTCTGTGGGTGAGTACTTTGATTGCTCTGAGAAGACTAAGCCTGAATGTGGAGACTGCTTCTGGTGGGAGTCAAGATAAAAGGTTCGAGGGGGGGGAGGGGGAGCTACCTTTACATTCAGGAAGGATTGGGTAGTGTGGCCTTGTGGAGTGGGCTTTGTGGTTTCAAATGCTGACACTTTTCCCAAATAACTCTGTGCCTCATAATTGTATCTCAGAATTCAAGCTTTTAGCAATTGCTCCAGCATTATGCCTGTCTGCTCCCTGCCGTGTTTCCTGCCATAATAGTCATGGACTCAGCCACTGAAAGTATAAGGGCCCACTCAACCTTTGCTTTTATGAGTTGCCTTGGTTATAGTGTCTTATCATAGAAATAGAAAAGTAACTAAAACAAGACTCAATCTGGCCCCTAAGCTGGCAGAGACAGCAGATTTCCGACTTTAGAATGTGACAGAACTTAAATCCAAGTACATGTAGTATCATTGAAGAGTTACAGGTGAAAGACTATCACAGATGTAAGCTTCGGCTTGACCCATCAAAGCTATACCTTCCAGTCTCAGAAACAGCATCATGAATTAAGGTATATTAGTTGTTATAGTAGAAATATCTGTTTCTAGGAGTTAGAATAACCTATGACAACTCTCTATCCATATATATGTGTGTGTGTGTGTATGTATATACATACACACAAAGTGTGTGTGCATGTGTGTGATTGATTACAGATTGAGCACTCATAATTGGAAAACTAAGAATGCTCTAAAATTCAATATTTTAAACTATGTTATTGTTTGTGAATGTCTTACATACATATATTGCATTATGTTTAGTTATTGGATATTTTATTTATTTATATTTCAATTGTTATTCCTTTTCCCAGTTTCCCCTCTGCTAACTCCCTATCCCATCACTTCGTACCCTGCTACAGTGAGGGTGCTCTGCTACCCATCTACCCACTCCCACTTCACCATTCCTCTATACTGGGGCATCAAGTCTTCATAGGACCAAGGGTGTCCCCTCCCATTGATACCAGATAAGGTGCCTTCAGCTCCTCCAGTCCTTTCCCTAACTCCTCCATTGGGGTCCCTGTCCTCAGTCCGGTAGTTGACTGCAAGCATCTGAATCTGTATTGTCCAAGATCTGGGAGAGCCTCTCAGAAGACAGCTCTATCAAGCTTCTGTAAGCAAGCACTTCTCGGCATCCACAATAGTGTCTGGATTTGGTGTCTGCATGTGGGATGGATTCACAGGTGGGCAGTCTCTAGATGGCCTTTCCTTCAGTCTCTGTTCTAATCTTCGTCCCTGTATTTCCTTTAGACAGGAGCAATTCTGAGTTAAATTTTTGGAGATGGGTGGGTAGCCCCATCCCTCAACAGGGGGCCATGCCTAACCTCTGGATATGGTCTGCACAGGTTGTCCCTCGCTTTTGTGGGGGTATTTCAGGTCATGTCATCCCTGTGGGGTGGGTCCATTCACTTCCCATCTCCTCCAATCACCATCCTATCTTTTCCACTATTCCCTCTGTATTTAATAGCTTTAAAATAAAACACATACAATGTTTCTATTTGCTGTTGTATGTATGTACATGATCTAGAACCATCCACTGGAATATGTCTAGCTTATCACAGTCTACATCCCCAAATCCCAACAGTTCTGGTGTAATATCACAAGTGGAAATTTCTATACTTGACTGCATGTGGTAACTCATAGTGAAAATATAGACACAAAAATAGTGTGTAAGTTTATATTAATGCTATGTGTACAACATTTGTATGAATCAACACTGAGTTTAATATCTTCATGATACTCATTGTGCATAAATATGTGAATATTATAAAGTTCAGTGTGCTTCTTGTCTTAAACAGTTTAGAAAAGTGCTCTTCCTGAGGTGTAATCCTGTTCTTCCCTGCATGCAGGCTGTTCTGGCCACGACTTCTCTATTGTCTGCGATGCCCTTTGCCAACAGGGACACAGACTATTGCTTATATCAGTACTTAACCTCTAGATCCCTTCTTGCTATTCTCCTACTCATGAGGACCATAGCTACATCACAGACTAATTGTGGAAACTCAATATGTCCATAGTGCCAATTCGTGAAACCACAGTAATAATGTAGATGCCTCCTTTTTCTCCCCTGAGCTCTTTTCAAAGTGGCTTAATTCAGAGTATTTTCAAAAGCCTTCAAACACATGAATGATATTTGTTTGCCTGCATAATATCCTCCAGTCTCTGACTAGGCTTGCTTGAAAACAGGTCTCCTTAAATGTATGGACAGAAGCCAATTTATTTTTGTACAGCAGTTGAAGCAAGGCCAAGAAACGATAAGCAATTTTTTAAACTTCTGGGGAAAAGTAAATTCTGACATGACTTTACCCACACTGCTGAAAATGAAGACGAGAAATGACAAGTGGCTCCTGAGGAATTGATTGCAGACTGTTTATATCTGGACCAAAGAGGGAGAACCCCCACCACGCACACGCACACACACACACACACACACACACACACACACACGCACAAAAGACAAGACAAAACAGCAACAACAAAACAGCATTCTTTAAGTATGAAGAAGTCTCAAAGAACTGTCTTATACTTTAGACATTTAAAAATTCAATACTTAGAGAACTGCCAACTTAGTGCAGGTTTTTGAATCAATTTATATTAATAGAGGAAAGAAGACAATACAGGAGCAAGTGTGAGGGTCTCAAATAATTGGAAAGCCCATCTCTAAAGGCAATAAACTTGCTTACTAGATGAGTTTGATTCCAGTCTGGAGTCAATCAAGGGGTGATCACCAGCTTCAGAAACCTCCTATCAATTACCAGCTACCTGATAGCAAAAAGAAGGAGATTTAGACTGAGCAGACTAGAAGGCTGACACAAGGCTATTTGGCATTTCAAGAAAAGGAGAAAAATGGACCAAACACCTAAACCCCCTTTTTCCTTCTTGCTTTAAAACACTTGGGACAGAAAGGAAGTCAGAATGTTATAGAAATAGAAATCACACTCACTGGTCACACAGCAGATGGACTTTGGCCTCTGGCTTGAAGTCTAAATCCTGAGAGATTTATTTAACTTGATGGTGGGTCTTTATTTTTCTCAACAATAAAGTTAATAATTGAACTAGATAATTTCTGAACACTAGTGTTTGAACTTCAGGAAGTTAAGGTCTGTGTGCTTCTTATTAGCCTCAGTAAAGAGCAAACTGCTTGTGTGAACAGAATGATCAGTGACAATTTTTAATAAAAGAGCACTATGATTATTTCATTTACACATTTAAAGATTTAAAAAATATAAAACTTGTCACTAATATTCAGTGAATGACTAGAATGTAAAAGTATATAATTGAAGGAGCTGCACTGTAAATGCTGGGTTATTGAAGATAGTACCTGAACATGAATTCTTGCTAACGTTATGACTGATATTTTCTACAGTATTTATATAGCTAGCAATTTCAAGGGGCATCATGGTAGGTATATTTTAACTTAGTCTCTAATCATAAGAATGGTCAAAAGCCAAGTAACTGAAGGATGAGACAAGATTACTGGTTAGAGTAAATGAAATGCTATTTTTCTCATTAAGTCCTTAGTATTTACCTGGATCTAGAAGAGATGTAGGCAGACTAGTAGAGATAAGAGATAGGTACAAAGATCAGAAAAGTGTTCTTATACAGATTCTCACACAGCTATGATAACCAGGAAACTTTGTTTTCCTAACTTATGCCATTCCCATTTCAGACAAGTAGGTACAATGTGTGCTGCATAATAACTGGATACCAGGCAATGACTATGGCAAGAGGATAATACGTAGATCTAGTCAACATATAACTTAATAAGAGGATACTGTTCTTGGAGAAATAGGAGACCCCTTAGAAATGCTGTAGTTTTCTAAGTACTCTCTTAGTGACCATCTCGATGATAGTTGTCTTAGTTAGGGTTTTATTACTGTGAGGAGTCTATCTTAGTGGTTTATTGGTGTAAAGAGACACCATAACCAAAGCAACTATTTTTGGTAGTGGTGGTGGTTGTTTTTATTATTATTATTATTATTATTATTATTATTATTATTATTATTAGATATTTTCTTTATTTACATTTGGAAACACCCTATCCCCCCTCTCCCTGCCTCTATGAAGGTACTCCCCCACCCACCTACCCACTCCTGTCTTCCTGCCTTGGCATTCCCCTACACTGGGGCATTGAACACCAGCACACCCAAGGGCCACTCCTCCCACTGATGTCCAACAAGGTCATCCTCTGCCACATATGTGGCTGGAGCCATGGGTCCCTCCATATGTACCCTTTGATTGGTGGTCCAGTCCCCAGGAGCTCTGGGGGGTCTGACTGGTTGACACTGTTCCAAGACAACTCTTATACAGGACATTCAACTTGGGCTGGCTTCCAGTTAAGTCCATTATCATCATGTCTGAAAGCATGGCATCCTGCAGACAGACATAATGCTGGAGGAACCCAAAGTTCTACATCTTGCTTCAAAGGCAGTAGCAGAAGGAGGCTCTCTCTCTTCTGATGCAGAAGTTTTAGCACTAGGACCCTCAAAGCCTACCTAAACAGTGACACACCGCCTCCAACAAGGCCATGCCTAATCCCACAGAGCCACACCTCCAACTAGTTCAACTTCCCGTGGGCCATCCATATTCAAACCTCCACACTAGCCAGCATTTTTTGTACTAAAACGATTAATTCACTGATGATGGTGATTGCAATTTGTGAATGAAAGAAAATACTGATAACAATAATAAAGGGTATTCATGGGAAATGAGTTCTTTAAACAGATTGCATATATACAGATTGAACATTCCCTCAAAGATTTTTATAGAGATAGTTTTAAACATAAGCGTAGAGGTTAAAAGGAGACACTTTAAGCATATTTGCTGATTTCCTTGATATATAAGCTAATGGGTTTATTTATTTATTTATTTATTTATTTAATGTTCTGTTTGTTTTCCTGCTTAGTTTTGGTCCTGGAAATGCAAGCTGAGGGATAGTGAACTACCCCTGAGCTACACCCAGATGGCATGCCTCTTTCTCACACTAGCTCCTGTAGTTCTGTATGGAAAAGTACATAGTCCTAAAAATCTACCCTACATGTGTATTCCATTAATCATAAAGGAAACCTGACCTGAATATTAAATTTAACACAACCGCAAAAGCAACCATTTCAAAACTGATATTCTTCTAACAGGGCTCAATACTTTTCACTGTACTCAAAAGGGCACTATGTGTCAAATCCAATCATAGCATGGTAAGTCATCAATACTTGCTACAGTGTATAGACGCATTCATCCGTTCTTCAAGACTCCACAGCCTCATGCCATCCTTCATTTCTGTTTGTCCTTCATTCTTCTCCTTTGCTGGATATACATTAATTTTCTGACCGTTAAATACAAACACAGAAGTGACTATAGTTCCATTTCTTTTTATCCTTGCTTGATTTTCCCTGTGGTCCTTGTTTTCATGATATGAAATATCTTGACTATAAGGACAGATGGCTCCTAATCCCAGTATTTGACATCTGCAGCCTTGATAGCTTCTATAAAATACAAATATCTGAAGTTCATCTCCAGTTGAAGATTTCTGCTTTCTTTTCTTACCCTGTTCTGTAGACTTTTCCATTATTTGTATTGTTACTGTATCTTTTTTTTTTTTTTCTCAGACCAAGATCCTCTGGGATTTTTTTTTTTTTTTTTTTTTACTTCTTTTGTTATTACTACATCCAACCCAATAGCACTCATCTGGAAGTTGGACATGCCCTCCCTTTGGATTTCTTGCCCTTATTCTCTTCCAAATTACCATCAACTTATCATGTTTTTTGTTTGTTTGTTTGTTTGTTTGTTTTGCAAAGTTAGAGAGACTTGCTTATCTTTTAATTTCTATGGATTATTTCCCAATTCTCTGCTATCACATGGCAGCCAGAGGAATCCTATTAAAATATCATAGCATATCATTTATATTTCTAATACTTCCTTAATATGGAAGATATTTCATTTCTTTTTTTTTTTTTTTCACTGTTATTTTTATGTGTGGCTGGATATGTGTGCCTCTTTGTGTAAAGGTCAGAAATGTCACTCCTCAGGCATTTTGTATTTGAGATATGTCTCAAGTAAGACCACAGCTCTCCTGGTAGGCTAAGCTGTTGGACCTTATTTAGCCAGATACTTAGACCTAGCGAGGAACCCCGAGCCTTTGCTTGAGTTTACAGACTTGTCTTGTTCACTTCTGTACTGGAATGACTCAGCATGACCTGCTTAAGCCTGCCTCTGCCTAGCTACTGCTGATACATCAATTTCTTATAGGCCCCGTGAGGTCACCCCACAACCCTTGTCATCTTACACCATACCCCCTATCACCAGTCCCCTAAGTCATCTCACCTCACCAAAAAGTCCCACCTCCTTCCTTAACCCTATATAAACAAAAGACTGATAAAATAAAATGAGTTCCTGCTTTGACAGACTCCTGGCTGGGGGTTGGGGGATGGGGTGGCGAGGGGGGGCAGGCTAGGGGTGGTTGTTATTCTCTAGATGGCAGGAGATCTGAGCAGCGACACTCACCATCCCACTTCAGCCCGGAAGAGACTCAGCTGGACCGGGTTCTCTCCTCTGAGCCTAGACTTGCTGACAGAGAACCAGCACTAGGCTAGAAACCAAACCCCAAAGTTCTACCAATCTTGGCTTGCCATATCTAGGATTATGAGCATGAGCCACTGATCCAAGCATTCTGTGTGAGGTGAAGAACTGACTTCATGTTCTCATGCTTGTGAGGCATATACTAGGCTGATGGAAGCATCTCTCTAGTCCCAGAGAGTTGTTTTCTACAACAATCTTATATTGCTTAGCTTTGTCATGGTCACTGTGACAAAACATCTAACTGAAACTACTGAAAGAGCTGTATTCTAGACAAGAAGCTATTGCTTTCAGAAGGTTCACTCCACACTTGTTTGACCATACACACGTGGTCAAAACAAAGTGGTAATAGGTGTTAAGTGGTAGATAGTAGAAGAGAGTTGCTTGCTTTATACCTGTCTAGGAAGCAGCAGAAAGAACAATCTAGGAACCTGGGGATAGATATAACCTCCAAGCTTCTACCACAATGTCATACTTCTCTATCTAGGCTTTAAATGGGGAACTCTGTAACCTTCAGAATTAGTCCTACAAGCTGAAAAACAATCACCCAAAGACATAAGCCAGTGATAAACATCAAAAACCTGTGTAAAGTGATCTTCCTTGTCATCTTTTTGTCCCAGTCTCTCCTATTGATCACTCTGTGATAGTCCTCAAGCACTTCACATTTGATATTCCCTATTTCTAACACGCCCTCGCCCGTATGAATATCACATTTATGCCTTTATCAAATATCACCTATCTAATGAAGTATTTTCTGATCCTCTATTTAAAACTACCACTCCACCCACATCCACCCACCAGTGAGTTCTCCTTTCTTACTCTATGACCTAACTCCTATTCTCTACCTACTACCTACTACCGATGTGATGGTTATTCCTGTATCTCTCATTCATCAAGGATAGCCCGGTGCAGACGAATGATACTTAACACAGATTTAATGCCTAGAATAGTTCTTAGACAATATTTGTTTAAAAATAAAAATATCTATCTTAGCTTGTGAAAGAGGAAACAGGAGCTGTGTCCATGCTCTGTGTGTACTGTTCAGTTCTTATGCCAGCTGCATCACTAATGGGCTCTTGCTGATCTTTAAATCCCTGCTGTCTGCATTTTGCCTTTCACTGATTTTGTTTTATTTATATAGTGAAATAGATCTGTTGGATAATGATCCACATTGGAGTAAATATTTACTCTATTGAGAATTTGCCAATTTAAGCATTTTAATTGACCTATCACACATGGCTCAATGAATCAAATAACTCCCCATAGCCAAATCCCATTTGTCTAGACGGGACTAATACCACATTGTAGATATCTTTCCTGCCAATAATTTTTTAATGCATATTATC
Organism: Mus pahari; assembly: GCF_900095145.1. Classification (NCBI taxonomy): domain Eukaryota; kingdom Metazoa; phylum Chordata; class Mammalia; order Rodentia; family Muridae; genus Mus; species Mus pahari. The sequence continues at coordinate 40,747,978 of NC_034592.1, read as the reverse complement.
TTCAAATTGGTATTTTGATTTTTATTGGGGGAGGTCCTCTTTTCTTTTTTCCTACTCTTTTGTTTATTTTCTCATTAGTGTAAGAAGCAGGAGCTAATTCATGCCCATGTGAAACGAAAATGTCATATATACACAACACTTGTCTGTGGATGCTGGGATCGTGGTCTGTCATTTCAGTACATGTGGGTTCCGGCTGCACAATATGCTTTCATTTCATTTATAGCTAAACTGAAGAGGAGTGACAATGTGGAAATGAACAGAGTTTACCCCTGTTCAGCTTGAGAAATTGCATCTGACAGAAAATGAAAGGAAATATACAAGAGTGTTGAAAATAAAGAAAAATTTACCAAGGGGATAAATGGGATTCTTTGCTACTTTCCTCCAAGAAAGAAATACTGTGTTCTTTACCAATTAAAAATATTGGCATCATTTAAGAATTCTCATTACAGTTTACTTAGTGTAATTTGTGCTCATTATGTTATAGGGTTTCAAATCATTAAAGACAACATTTTGTCATCACTACCAACATAAACTCTACTTTGGAATACATACTATCAAGTCATGGAAAATATTTATCAGTAGTTAAAATACTTAGAAATGAAGATCTTGATTTACCAATGAATTTCCAGCCCATCTGACCCCTAAACTAAGAGCAATGAAGCATATGAGATAAATGAACTTAAGGTGTGTGTGTGTGTCTCAGTATTGTGTCCTTGGTGTCAGCCATACTACAGGTTCAGCAGCTCCTTCTGGTCTTTGCTTTTCCAGGCCTTGGCTTACCTACTGGGACCACCATTCTTGATCTTGGGTTGACACTCACCTCTGGTAGAAGACTCTAGACATTTCATCTTTCTGGTTATCATGACTTGCCCCTGGGGAATCTTTTAAAAAACCTCATCAGCATTAAAAGTTAGAACCAGATATTTGTAGGAGTCGCTCATCTAAATTAGAAAGTTTTTTGGTGAGTGGATTCTCAACCAGTTCAATTCAAGAACCATGAGAAAGTTAATTCAAAAGTTCTTTTTTTCTTTTTAAACTTAAACATTTTGTCTGGGATTAATATAGCTACGATAGCTATCATCTCATTAATATTTACACAAACTATTTTCTTCTTGCACCTGGATTTTAAAAGTTAATATTGTTCTTTGATAATTCCATACATGTATATGATTACTCTCTGTTCTCTGTATTTTTTCTCACTCATAAATGTAACAACCTCGTTTTTTTTGTTTTTTGTTTTTTGTTTTTTGTTTTTTTTTGCTGTTGTTGTTTTGTTTTATTAACCAAANACCTTGTTTATTTATTTAGAATTCGGGTCTTAGTGTGTCATCCAGACTGACCAAATCTAACTATGTAGATCAGGTTGGGCTTGCACTCACAGAGATCTGTTGACTTCGTCTCTCTATAAAGATTTGTTTTATTTTTGTTTATGGATGTGTCATAGAGTGCATGCATGCATGTGTGCAGGTGCCCTTGGAGGCCATAATAGGACATCAAATCAAAACCCTTGTCCTTATCCTCTGTAAGAGCACTGAGCTCTCTTAAATATTGAACCAATACCCTCAAAACAACTCCCTAAGCAAATCTCTTATTAAATTTTCATCACACTGTGTGTGTGTTTGTTTGTTTGTTTGTTTGTTTGTTTAGAGCCTGAATATGAATGTATTCATCATGGTTCTCTAGAGTAATAAAATTTATAGAAAAAAGGTCTCTCCTCTCTCAGAAAAACAAAACTTGTAGAATGTTTGGAGGGGGCAGCATATTATAAGACTGTATTCCAGCCAGTACCACGATGGCTGCCTTTAAATGGAAGGTCCAAGAATCCAATAGTTGTTCAGTCCATGAGGCTGGATGTCTCAGTTGGTCTTCAGTATATGCTAGAATTCCAAAAGAGTAGAATTTAATGCCAGTGAAAGAATGGACTTCCTAGCAAGGCAAGAGCAAACAGGCAAAGATCAAAAGGTTCCTTCTTTCATGTCTTTCTATAGACTTCCAGCAGAAGTCATGGCTCAGATTATAAGTGGATCTTTCTCAAAAGACCTGGATTAAAGTTAAGTCTTCCCGCCTTCAAAGATCTGGATTACAAAGGGATTTTTCCACTTCACATGAAAAAAAAAAAAAAAAACATTCACAGGTGTGCTCCTTCATTTTTGAGTTTTAGTTCACTCCAAATGTAATCAAGTTGACAACCAAGAACAGCCATCATAATGAATGTGAGTGCACATGTCAGTTCTTATACATGCATAAGCCAGAGGAAACACTTCTGTCTTCCTCTATCATTTATTGCCTTGTTGGCTTGAGGCAGCGCCACTCACTAACCTGGAAGTTTCCAGATTTGGCCGGGATGACTGACAAGATCCTTCAGTTTATGCTTGCCAATTCTAGGGTTACATAGACTTATAAGCATGCCTGCCTTTTTCCACTGATGCTAGGAACTCAAACTCAGATAATCATTCTTAAACAGCAATCTCTCACGCTAGCTCTGAGACCTAAATAACTCTTACAAATATTCTCAATTAGTTAAAAAATGTAGAAGGAAAAATTTTATTAGTAGTATGAGATTAGGAAATTGAGGGATGTAATGCTTGGGTAATTAAATTCTGTTAGAAGTGCTCTGTAGTGGATGTTACATGACTTTGATCTCAGCACTCTGGAAGCAGAAGCAGGTGGATCTCTATGAGTTCAAGGACAGTCTGGCCTACAGAGTGAGATATAAGACAGCAAGGGTTACACAGAGAAATGCTGTCTTGGAAAATCAAAGAAATGTTGGGGGGGTGGATAGAATGATATAAAGCATAAAACCAGGAATAGAATAGCTCCTGATGTATAGGAGTGTAACTCACATTATAGTTCTGTATGTTACACCTTCATAACTGAATTAATCCAAATTCTTAGCTTATAGACACAACAAAGGTTCTGTAAAGATATTTAGGTATTTAAAAAAATACAAAGTAAACTGCTCTGTAGCAAATTTAAGTCAAAGCTAGATACTGAAAGACAATATGATGTATATTTATTTTTGAATCAGTAATTTCACATATAAAAAAATCGTGATCTACAAACACATTTAACTCAACAATTTACCAGAGACAAACAAAAGAAATGGGGACATGGCCAAAACAGGCTGTATGAGCTAAGCCAACACTGAAACTTCTCGATGCCTGTATTTTATGCTTTTTATTCTCTGGGTGTTAGCTTAAAGGTGACCATATTTTTCAACAAATGGGGACAGAGTTTCTCTAAATGTCTCTTTTGGGTTTGGAATGGTGGTCACACAGAGGTGACTGCTGATGTGGAGTTCATACTCTCTCCTCATTTAGCCTGTTGGCTGTGTCCCATGGTGGTTTTTATAGTGCTGAAGTTCTCAATAGCTTTGGTGATTTAGAGGGAGCTCTGAATAAGGGAGAATAGCATCCCACCAAGCACTTATTCACAGGTGTCTTGTGGAAAGGCAGTAAAGAGGCATGTATATGCTATGTGTTCTTGGCTACCACAGTCCAGAAACCAAAAGGAGCAGTCACGATGTGTATCTGACCAATTATGGCTGTGTGTCCATTCACTTTGGGCACCATTCCAGCCTTTCTGGAAGGAAAGGGGTGTGATCTTCACTTCCTTATCACTAAATGTAGAAATCCATATGGTAAAGCCATGAGACGGGAAATAACAGTAGTTATGATGGTTGTAAATGTGTGCCAGAAGTCTGACTTTGATTTAAATTCCACTTCTATTATTTTCTAAGCTATAATCGATCAGTATAATGTGACTATCGCTTTAAAATGTTCGCTAGTCAAGAGTTTAAATTATTATTATAGTGTTGTGACAAATCACAATGGCTTCCATGTCTTTATGTTTTGAGCTCGAAAATCACAGAAGCTAGTACTTCCTGTGTTTACTGAAAGCACTTTTCAGAAACAAATTATTCCTAAAAGAACAAGAGATGGAAAGGGAGAAAAATCACTGACCTGAGTCACCTGATAGGTAGAGATGATGAAACTATCTATTAGAGCGGCTGTTTTTTTTTTTTTTTTTTTTTTTTTTTAATCTTCCATGGAAAATAAAATTCTAAGAACCATTGTTTGCCTTCCCAAGAGGGTAAAATATTGAATTGGGGCATTATTTTTTTCTCTAGGTTCTCAAAGTCTAGTTAATAACAAAAACGCTTACATAGTATTAGGAATACTCAGGTAATGTAATACTCAGGTAACACAGACAGAAGCAAAATAGCGTGTGTGTGTGTGTGTGTGTGTGTGCTGTTATTTTTTTCTTGGCGAACTGTCAAAATTCCTCCTTCAATGTTTGGTTAAACCAATGGTATTAAAATTGTTTAAGGTGACAGATAACACTGTAAGGGCTGCAGACATTGCTAAGGGTAAGGCATCCTATAGATGTTAATGTTTCACGTTGAAATCTGCCTATGCCAAGGAGAAACCATGATCATGCAGACTTCTTGTTTTAGGAGAGAGAAGGTGGCTGTGTAGTCAGGTGTGGATGAAGGTGGTTCCTCCATGGACCCATGCTGAGGCATCCCTCCCCCCCTCCCCCCGAGGGACCAGCCACACAACAGTATAGTATAGAATAGAGTTTATTCAGGGCATGGGGAGGAGAGTTGAGAGACTAGTAGAGACAGAGAAAGGCAGAGAGGGGGAGAGAGTGGGGGAGAGAGAGACACACACACACAGAGAATAGAGGAGTAGAGTCCAGCCATAAGCACATGGAGGGGGGGGGGACGAGAGGACAGAGTGAAAGCAAGAAGGCAAGAGACTAAGAGAGAGAGAGAGAGGAAGGGACAAGCAGCCCCTTTTATAGTGAGTCAGGCCTACCTGGCCATTGCCTGATAATTGTGGTGCGGAGCTTACACAAAATGCTAACACTTCTAGATTGACTAAGAGAAAATGAATGAAGACTCTCGAGCAGAAAAGAATCCATGTGGCGACTTCCAGAAACATAGGGAAGTCAAAATATCGGTAGTAAAGGGTGCAGACAGACAGCAATAAGAGATGGGATTGGAGAATTAGGTAGACATTTGGTCGTGTTAAAATATATGAGACACACACAGGGCAACAGTAAGCCAAGTACATAGATGTGAGAATAGCATTCATGTGCGCATGTGCTCTCTCACTGCTCCTAGCTTTATTTAAAACATCACAGTGTTACTGTGTGTAGTGTGCATGGTATGTGGGAGTAGGGGGAGGTAGAATTAAGTCCTTGGAATGAACCTCACTTTCACTGAACCTGCTGAGAAATTGATGGATTTTTCTGATCCACCCGGTGACTGTGGAGAAGTTGGAATTTCCAGGTCCACAACCCAATTACAATTTATCTTAGGCTGTTTTCTGTCCCCTGAACAGCCATTCCATTCCTACCTCTGTTTCTGACCTAATGTCTTTGTGACTGATAGGTGAAACCTTTTGGAATGTATTACAGACCACAAGCTTCTACCAACTAAAAGGCTAAAAATGTTGTCAAATTGTAGAGGCCTAAAGCACACCCAGCAAAGTGCTCCGATATTTTCATCAAAGTATTTTTAAAGCCTTTGTATCTGATTACCTTTCTCTGTTATTGCAAAAGCTGCATAAAACTGTTTACCATACTTGAATATGAAACACGAGATGACTTTAACTTGTGTTTCCTGAGCTATGGTTATCCATATTTGGCCCCAGAATAAACAATAGCACCACTGTTAAGTTGAGAGATGTTTTTGTGTCATGGGTTCTGGGGTTAGAACTTGGCTCCCCAGAATCTCATGGCAAATTTTCTTATTCATGACGCCATCTCCCTGGCCTTGGGTTGACTACTTTTAACAATTCATTAAGGTATATTCCACACACCATAGTTTTTATCCTCTTAACATAATCAATTCGTAAATGTGCGTATCATTCCTCATGCCACACCCATTTGTACCTACACATCACTCTCTTCCTTTGTCTCAGTGAATTTCCTTTTTAAAATTATTTATTAATAATTTTATTTGTTTACATTTCAAGTGAGATTCCCCTTTCCCAGTCTCCCTCCATGAAATGTCCATCCCATCCTCCTCCCCTTTGCTACCCCACCCACCCACCCACTCACTCCTGCCTTGCTTCTCTATCATTCCTCTTCTCTGGAGCACCAAGCCTCCGCAAAACCAAGGGCATCCCTTCCCACTGATGCCAGATAAAGAAGTTCTCTGCTACATATGTAGCTGGAGCCATGGACTGGCCCATGTATATTCTTTGGTGGTTTATTCCCTAGGAGCGCTTAGAGGTCTAGTTAGTTGATATTGTTGTTCTTCCTATAAGGTTGTAATTCCCTTCAGCTCCTTCAGCCCTTTCCCTAACTCTTCCATTGGGGTCTCCAGGCTCAGCGCAATGGTTGGCTGTGCATATCTGCATCTGTCTTAGTCAAGTGCTAGCAGAGACTCTCAGGGCAGCCATACCAGGCTCCTATCTGCAAGCACATCTTGGCATCAGCAATAGTGTCAGGGTTTGGTGTCTGCAGATGGGATGGATCCCATAGTATGGTGGTCTCTGGATGGCCTTTCTTTAGTCTCTGTTCCATTTTTGTCCCTGTATTTCCTTTAGACAGGGACAATTCTGAGTTAAAATTTTTGAGATGTGTGGGTTGACCAATCCCTCCACTGGGTACCTTGTCTATCTACTAGAGGGGGTCTCTTCTGGTTCTATCTCCTTGCTCTTGGATATTTCAACTAATGTCATCCCCATTGGGTCCTGGAAGCCTCTTGCATCCCTGGTGTCTGGGACATTCTACTGGTTCTTCAAGTTTCCCACCCCCATTGCTACTTACTTCTATTCATTCTCCTGACCCTCTGGACTTCTCTCCTGTTTCTTCTCATACTTGGTCCTGATCCCCCTTTTTTCTCCCCCTCCCCTTGCTCAACCAGGTTCCTCCCTCCCTCTGCCTTCCATGATTATTGTGTTCCCCCTTCTAAGTGGGTTTGAAACATTTACACTTTGGCCTTCCTTATATTTAAGCTTTAAGATTGAGTTGTATCATGGATTCTGAGCTTTAAGACTAATATCCACTTATCAGTGAGTACATACCATGTATGTCCTTTGGGGTCTGGATTACCTCATTCAGGTGATATTTTCTAGTTCTACCTATTTTCCTACAAAATTCATGAAGTCATTGTTTTTAATAGGTTAGTAGTATTCCATTGTGTAGTTTTTATTGCTTATGTTCTTGTGCTTGCCCCTTGCCGTCTGGAAATCTCAGGCATTAAAAGGCTTTGCTGCCTGTGACTGGATCCTTCCCTCATTATGAACCTGGTTGTGACAGATGTACTGGGAGTCAAGTTCTCTAGGTGTGGGAGGGGTCTGGAGCACCTGTTCTGCCCCTGGCCTAATTGTGGGCCAGAAGAAAGATATGTCTCCATCTTAGTGAATTTCTATATGATGGTGTGGTGGTTTGAATATGCTTGGCCCCAGATGTGACATGCATAGGAGGTATGGCCTTGTTGAAGTAGGTGTGGTCTTATTGGAAGAAGTGTGTCATTGTGGGCATGGGCTTTAAGATCCTCATCCTAACTCTCTAGAACACAGTCTTTTCCTGTTTGCCTTTGGAACAAGATGTTGAATGCTCATCTTCTCCTGTGCTGTGTCTGCCTGCATGCTGCCCTGCTCCCACATTGACAATAATGGACTGAATCTCTGAACCTGTAAGCCAACCCCAATTAAATGTTGTCCATATAAGAGTTTCATTGGTCATGGTGTCTCTTCACGGCACTAAACTCTAACTAAGACAGATGGCTCTTCAATATGAACAGTTAACATTATTTTCTGAAGGGCTTTCTTTGGTGTGATGTCCAACAAAATTGCAGTGAGTATCAATAGTTCATATTTTCCTATGTTCAAATATTTAATTTTATGATCTCAGAACATCCACTCACATATTGATGAGTGATTGAGTATTTTCCTCTTTGTAATAGTTTTGAATGGTGCTGCTATGAACATTCATATATATGTCTGCTTGCAGATAAATATTTGTGTGACTTTTGGAAATATAACAAGGAAAAGAACTGTGGAGTCATATACTGGTTCTGTATTTAGCATTTTAGGAATAACCAAATTGTTTTCCAAAGTGGTTGTGCTATTTTGAAATTCTGCCAGCAGTGTTTGGGTTCTCTAATTTCTCCATATCCTTGATAATGTTGGCATTACAAGCACATTAATGGTTATAAAGTGATTATCTCATTGTGGTTTTCAAGATTTTGTTAATGAATAATATTGAGAATCATTTTCTGTGCCCATTAGACACTAGTGTCTTTCTTTGGAGTTGCTGATGCTTAATTGATCAGCTACTTTTTAAAATCACTGAATTATTATCCCAGCCTACGGGACAAGTTATTCCATAGTCCTTGAGGGGGATCCCAAACCTACTTTGAAATGGGGATAAAAGAAGAGACGGAGACCATGCACATGCTTGTCTCGTTTACTGAAGGAGAAGGCTCAGGTTTCATACAATACAGAGAGGGATTGGGGACTGATCAAAAGAGACATAGTGAAGAACAAATGGGGAGGCTAATTGCAAGTCTGAAACTTTTAGTGGTTTATCTCAGGTCCTTGGCGTCACTGCTCCGGAACATGGGGCGGCTTATCTCAGAGTACCAGATTCTTCTAACAGCCCAAGGTGACAGCTCCAGGCAGCTCCAGAATGCAAGAAGACTCCCTCAGTCAATGATGTTTGCTTAGGGCTGGAATCTTGCTGATTCCCACGAAACAGCCTTGAGGAGAGAGGGGGCAACTGGCTCCAATCAAAGAACTATATGATTCTCAGCTACATGCTGTAAAAATGCCTGGGCTGTAAGATGCCTGGGTTTTCTCAACCTGGTCTCCAACATCTTATGATAATACAACAGGCATGTGTTCTTGATACACATTATTGTCCATTGTGATTTGCTGGTGCTATTGTTTGCCACAGAATTTAAAAACTTCTGATATGCACTTTTCCTACTTTTTTCTTTTATTGCTTTGCTATTCTGTTTTACATACAAGCATAAGGATTTACTCTTATATTTTCTTTCCAGAATTTTCTTGTTTTAGCTCTCAGTTCTGTGATTCATTTTCAATGCATTCTTTTGCCTAAGATCTACAACTAGAGTATAAATTTATTTTTGTATATAGCTATTCAGTTGTCCAATATCATTTGCTGAAAGGGGTATTCTTTCTTCAATGTATTAGTATGACTCTTGTCAAAAAAATAATATTTTACAAATATGCTATGGGTTATAAAGAAATGGATTAGCAGGTAAAGTACTCACCTTGGAAACAGAAAGATGGGATTTTAGACTCTTAGAGTCACGTAAAGGATGAGGGGCCTGACAGCCCACCTGTGATCCCAGCATGCAGGAAACAATGATAGGGAATCAGTGCGACAATCTGACTAGCCACACTATTCAAATTGAAGAGCTCCTGGCTTAGCAAAAGACCCCACCTCAATGTATAATGTGGAGAGTGAACAAGGAAAACAACAAGGCCACCATTTGCTTCCACATAAATGTGAACCCAACACAAAAAGAACCATGAATACATATATGCAAGTTCACTCTACACACATATGCATGCACAGAGAGAGAGAGAGAGA
>NC_034592.1:40727186-40738304 GCF_900095145.1 Mus pahari | reverse complement strand
AGAGAGAGAGAGAGAGAGAGAGAGAGAGAGAGAGAGAGAAAGTCTACTTTATAGCAAGTAAACTGTACAGTTGTATTAAGCCCTGTGTCTACAAGGTTTGTGCCATAATTTGCTTTAATATTCTGCAATAATTATGCTAAAATTTTAAATTAGTTCCTTAATAAAGACCCAAGATTTCCATTTCATACTCTTTGAAACCACATGACTTGTTTGCTATGGGAAGACTATAGGGATTAAAATAAAAGTCTTGGACCTAGTTATAAAACTATTATAAAATAAAGCTATTTAAAATGTTTATAAAACTCTGTGAAATAAAGATAACATATTAATTCATTTTTGTTTCTATAATAAGTAACCTGGCGTAGCCAGATTTACATGTGTGTGTGTGTGTGTGTCTATCTATCTATCTATCTATCTATCTATCTATCTATCTATCTGTATCTGTATCTATATCTATATATCAAAGAATACTATTCATCTCCTTGTTCTGAAAATTCCACACATTGGCAGTGATATTGCATTAGAGCTGTGCAGGAATTTATGGTCAATATCATCACGATAGTGAGAGTCCGTGTGGGAAGAAGATAGCTCATCTTGAGACAAGAAACCAGGCAGCAACTCAGGGATCAGCTCATTTTTACAAATCTCTCTCTTAAGAACTAACTCTGTGTCACACAAGAACAGTTTAACCTTCCAAATGTAATACCCTTAATGCCTTAATGGTCCAAACAAGGCACCATCTTTTGTTTTATATTTTTATTTTTTATTTTATTTTTTTATTAATCTTTCCATTAGTTTACATCTCAAAAAATATCCCACTTCCTGGTTACTGCTCCACCAACCTCCCATTCCACATCTGCCCTCTCCTCTCTCCCTCTTGCATCTATGAGGGTGCTCTCCCTCCCAACCACCCTCCCTACCCCACCGCCCCAGCATCCCCCTACGATGGGCCATCAAACCTCCAAAGGACCAAGGCCCTCCCCTCCCACTGATGTCAGACAAGGCTGTCTTCTGTTACATATGTATCTGGAGCCACGGCTCTCCCTGTTTACTCCTTGGTTGGTAGTCTAGTCCCTGGGAGTACTTTGTGGTCCAGCCAGCTGATATTGTTCTTCCTATGGGGTTGTAATATTCCTCTGCTCCTCAAGTCCTTCTGCTATCCCTGATAGGGGTCCCTGAGCTCAGTCTGATGGCTGGCATCCTATCACACATGGTACACATACACACACACACACACACACACACACACACACACACACACATATCACAATATAGACACACATATGCACATAGAAATAAAAATTTTAAAGATTTAATTTTGTGCCATGTCTGACAAGTATTTCTGTTAATAATTTGGCTTTATTTTCCATTATCCTCTACATGGGATATTTGTAAGCTTTTACTAACATTGATTTTCTTTTTTGTTCCATATCAAGTACACTGACATGGGTCTATAATATGACCTAATCAGGAGGTAAATACAGAAAGATTGCAATAACTAGACTAGATGGCTACAGGAAGTTTCTACAACATTTGTTGAAATACACATTTTAGACATGACCTGGAAATAAAACTTTATAATTTGCTACATTTTCTGGAATTCTATTCCTTTTCCCTGGAATAGAATTCCCTGTATATATCCACAGACTTTTTTGTTTACATGTGTGATGGGTATTACTAAATTTTTCCTTTTACAATTTTCCTAGAATTTATCAGGTGTTTTTTCACATTAAATTTTAAATAAAAATCTATCAAGTTAAACATGTGATTTTAATTGAGATTGGGTTGAAATTATATATTAATTTAGGAATAATTGCCACAATTTAACACCAATTTTTTTTTTTTTTGGTTTTTCGAGACAGCAAATATTTTTAAGTAAACAAATCCTTATTCTCTATGATGTTTTTAATATCTTTCATTATGGTATCCACAGTTTTCTATTTTATATATTTTATATATATCCTGCTAAGTTTATTACTAATAGATGATAGGCTGTATATTTAAAAATTATGACTCAAGATCTTTATATAATATCTTCTTTAATCATATATTTATAAAACTGTCTGCACTGAAAACTGAAGCTTATGTCTTTACTTTCTGATATTGAGTACGTCACTTACCTTTCAATAGAACTTAGCAAAATGACACTAGGCTGATTATGGACATAAATTGTATCTGATATATCCTTTTACTTTTGTCATTTGCAATCTTATTCACAGGTCATTGCCTGTCAGAATGTAATCACCATATTTTGAGAAATTGTTGAAACTGAGATGTAGTCATAAGGAAGGTAGAAACTGTAGGCTTAGATTTTCTCTAAAGGTACTTCATTTGGAGTTCTTAAACATTTCAACCTCCCTTTTAACCCACTGACTAGAGATAAAGGAAAACAAAGGTTACTAGGAAAAGGGAATTATGGATCTGTTTAGAAGTAGTTCCTTGGGGCAGTCTAACTCCTCATTGTAGTTTCCTAACTAGCATTCCAATAACAAACATCAAACATGAATCAGTAGTGGAGCAGCAGAAACAGCAAGGCTCTGTCTGATTCAAACAAGTCAGCAGAAGTGGACAGAATCATCCAGAATACCACAAGAAGTTCTTTGGCTTGTTTCTCTCTATGAAGTGAAAACCAGTTAAGACCAGTAGAGATCAGCGAAGATCAGCAAACGGTTGATGCAAGAGCATTCTTTCACGGTCTGTGGGGTTCCATTCATATTCTTTCTAAACATCACTCACCCTCTTAAGTGTCTGTTTTCAGGGAAACATCACATGCTCTCTCACATGACAGCTTACAGAAATCGTGTGACACAACTGAGTTGTCAAAGTCACCAGATATTTCCACTTCAAGCAACTGCCAACCACATGAGTCAGAGATCTTGAAAGTTGAGCCTATGTGGATCTTCAGGTGCCTGCATACTGGTAGCAAATGCCTGTAATCCCAGAGGTAGGAGGATCACAGTAAGATTGACACCATCTGCTGTACTAAGCAAGTTTTACACCAAACTGGGATACATAGTGTGAGCCTGTCTGAGACAAATACAAATAACCATTGAACTGAGCCCAACACACACAGTTTACACACACAAAAAAAATGCATTGCTTCAGGCCATTAAGTAAGGTTGTAAGTCTTTGGTAGGAATGGATAATGAGAACATTAAATATTTGCCTTTTTATTGTAAACAAAAAAGAAACAAATATTTTGCTTCTACTTACTTGTTTTTTTTTGTTTGCATTTAAGAATCATTTTTAAATTATTTTATTTACATAATAATAATTTCATATGTGGAAATTTTAAGTGATTTTGTTGAGTTTTATATTTTCAATGTAACATTTAGACTCCTTACATATAAACTCCTATTATCTGAAAATATTTTAAATCTTTATGTACTTATGCAAATTATTTTATTTGCATGTCTGATTGTATTGGCTAATACATTTGGAATTTGACTCATATACAGTGGCATTATTATGCTCATATGTTATATTAATGTGTATTAAATGTACCGATACTCTTGTTCAGTATTTTTAAATTATTATATTTATCTTTTGCCTAAAAGTTAATAGAATTTGTTTTATTATATAATCAGAGAGCTTCCTTCTTTTTAATAGTTGATTTTATTTAAATTTATTATCAATTTTTGATTTTAATTTGATTTTGTATTGTTCAACTGAGTATCTTCCCTTTTTTTTTCCCAATTTTTTATTATCTTCCCTTTTCTTATGTAACTGAGTACAGGATTTGTATAACCTTAGTGTGACTATTTTATATCAAGTTACTTTCCTTCACTTTATTAGTAGATTTTTTTTTTACCCTTCAAAACATATTTTAATGACCTAAAATTTTGCTTACTGAGATTCTTAGCTGGGTAAATGCAACAGCTACTAGTAAAACAGATGATCAAATATTCTATATTGTTTGGAAATTATAAAATAGAGGATGTGCTTAAATAGCCAGAGGAAAGATTCAAGGTGAAATGTTAAAACTCAGAAAATAATTTTATGAACAACATATAGTCGATAAATCAAAACAAAATATGAGTTTGCAATTCAAGAGAAGCATCTGAGCTGGATGAGCTCCCAGCAGACAAGGGATGACTGGATTTGTTAAACAAATAACATCTCAAAAATAGATACTAAAATTGTTTCTATATTATCACTAAAGATAAGTGGAAGATATATCATTGAAGATCATTTGAGCAAGAGACAAAGACACAAAACAAAACAAAACAAAACCAAGAAGACAAATGCAGGAAGGAACTCTTTTACATGTCAAGTTGCCACAATTTAGAATCTCTTGAAAATTCAGTCTCAATAGCAGAATTGTCTAGCTCAGGATGGCCTGTGGGTATGTCTGTGCAAGATTCTTTGATTGTGAGTTGAGGTGGGACGACCAGTGTTGATGTTAGCAATACTGAATTGTGGGATGGATGGCAAGTGCTTTTTATGTAAAGGATAAGTCTAATAATAATGAATTCTAGACTCTTTACTGAGAGTTAATGCATCTCTGACAGCCTTCAGCCACAGACTGCTTTGATCAGAACAGTTTTCACAGAGTGCTGTGGGTCAACCCAGTGGGTAATGGTGAGGGTGGAGATGAGGAACTCCATCAGCTGTGTGTGGTAGCAGCTTGAAACGTTCAAATTCAGTGCAAATATCTGCATCTGACTGTTTCAGCTGCTTGTTAGGTCATAGCCTCAGGAATAGTGTCAGCTCTTGGGTCCTCCCCTTGAGCTGGATCCCACTTTGGGCCTGTTGCTGGACATTTCCTCAGTCTTTTCCTCAGACTCCTCTCCATTTCTATACCTGCAGTTCCTTCAAACAGGAACAATTATGCGCCAGCGTTTTGACTGTGGGACGGTAACCCCATCCCTCACTTGATGTCCTGTCTTTCTGATGGAGGTGGGCTCAGTCCCTCCCTTCGACTCCTGAGATTCTTTCACCTCACAGGTCTCTGGTACATCCTGGAGGGTACTCCCAACCTGCTTCCTTCAGAGGTTGGCTGTTTCCATTCTTTCTGCTGACCACCAGGGCTTCAGTCCTTTTCTCCCACCCAATACCAGATCATGTTCCACTCCTTCCCTGCATTCTTTTTCCCTCCCAGGTCCCTCCCTCCTTCCCCCCTTGTTGATTTTTTTCTCCTTCCCAAGTGGAACTGAAGTATCCTCATTTGGGCCCTTCAGCTTATTGACCTTTTTGACTTCTGTGGACTGTATCTTGGGTATTCTGTAGGTTTTTTGGTTTTTTTGTTTTGTTTTGTTTTGTTTTGTTTTGTTTTTTGTTCTTGTTGTTGTTGTTGTTTTTCTAATATCTACTTATTAGTGAGTACATACCATGCCTATCTTTTTGGGACTGAATTATGGACAGAAGCTGCTGCCCTCTGTAGTTGAATTAGGGAAAAACTGGAAGAAGCTAAGGAGGGCAACCCTGTAGAAGGACCAGCAGTCTCAATTAGCCGGGACCCCTGAGAGATCTCTCAGACACTGGACCACCAACCAGGCAGCCTACACTAGCTGATATGAGGCCTCCAACACATATACAGCAGAAGACTGCTGAGTCCAGGTTTATTCAAAGAAGATGTACCTAATCCTCAAGAGACTGGAGGCCCCAGGGAGTTTAGAGGTCTGGTGGGGAGAGGGGGGAGAGGTAGGGACATCCTCATGGAGACAGGGGGTGGGGAGGAGGTACTGGTTGTGGAACAGTAGAAGGGTGGACTGGGATGGGAATAAAATTTGGAGTTCGAAAGAAAGAAAGAAAGAAAGAAAGAAAGAAAGAAAGAAAGAAAGAAAGAAAGAAAGAAAGAAAGAAAGAAAGAAAGAAAGAAAAGCTTGAAACATACTAACACCTAACTGAAGGGTTTCCACAATTATTAAATGTCTATATTTTAGAGAAATATCAAAAAATATATTTCAAATGCTTGTTTTGACTATCTAAAATTAATATCACTTACTCTCATTAATGTAAATTATTTATCAATAATGGATGACTAGAGCTGGAGAGATGGCTTGGTGATTCAGAGCATTTGGTGCTCTTCCAAAGGACTTGCATTCAGTTCCAAGCACCTGCAGATCAGCTCACAACATCTGTATCTCAAGTTCTACCAGGTGCTGTCTTCTGACTTCTGTGGGCATGTCACTCACAGAGTGCACAGTCATAGACACAGGCAAAACACCCAATCATACATATAAATAAAAATAAATGCAAATAAATTAAATGCATCCTTTTTAGCAAGGATAATTAGCACATACAAATATTTGTGCCATAAAATGTTAACATTTGTCAGTATATTTTACAGTAAACTGCTAGAACTACAAGTAGACTGGAGCGGTAACTCAGCAAGCAGATAAGTTTTGCTGCACAAGCACATGAACCTGAGTCCAAAGGCCCAGAATCCACTGAAAAGCTGAATGTGGTCATGGATGCTTCTTCTAATTGCAGTAGTGGTGAAGGGCAGAGATAAGAAAATTACTGAAGTTTGCTGGCTTAGATCCAGTATATGTTTCAGTTATCATATGCTGGTGGATTCTTTATTAATGTACAGCTTGCCTACCATACCAAGCAACAAAAAAGTAGAATCCAACCTGTTTTCCTTTATAACTTAATCTCTGTACTCAGCACAATGCCTACCCTATGGCATATGCCAAATAATTATTTATGTGGTGGATGAAATGAAATATCTGAAAAATTCAATATTCCCATACCCAATAAGAGTACTCTGCACTTACAGATTTATAGCCTGCAAAGTTACAACATTGCAACTAAAATACTAAAAGCATCTTATACAGTCAACCCTCATAGAGCTTAGAAAGTGAATGCTTAATTTTCTGCTGTTTTTTTAAGAGATTTATAGTGAAGCATACTTACTTAAATGGCAGTGAGTAAATTATAGCTGCTGTTATCAAAGACATCAATTCCACAGGCATAATGCTTAAAGAAACTACCATACACTTGTATTTTTAAAATAACTTAGAGATTGTTTGCTATGAATTCTTAATAAAACTGTAGTCCTTAATAGAAAGTTTAAATTACTTTAAACGGAAGAAATACATTTCCCTTGAACAAAAACTTTAAATAGTATTTGGTACCTGAAATCCTTGCTGTGTAATGAGAATTTCATCCATTACTAAGTTTTAATCAATTCCAACAGCACAATTTAAAAGCATTTTGGTTAAAGTATTTGAATGCCTGAAAATTCAATAACACATAAACAGAATAAGTGTTTTCATGGATATATAGAGTCCCTTGGAAATCATGAGGTAAGTCGGGATTTATTCCTGAGATTGTCATCAATGGAGAACATTAATGAAGCAGAGTGAAAATTGAATGCAATTAATAGCCTAGGGACTACCACTAGTTTCCTGACTGAAAGGAAACACTGGCTGATTCCACCTGTCATAGGAATCACACTATGAATTCAGGCAGCTTTGGCAAGTATACAGGATAGTTCACTCTCCCAGATAGTCGAGTGGTGGCTGCCAAACAGTGAGGTAGCTAATGAAAGATAAGCACAATGTCGACCCTTCTCACAGCCTTTGGCATGGTGCTTTGTTTGAAAAATGACATCTCCAAGGTAGACAGCAATACTCTTCAGTCAATTTTGTAAACAATAAATTCTGAAAATTTTTCTATATGAAGACAGGGTTAAATTAGCATGTAGTCAACGTAAAAGTGAATTTAGGAATTTAACTCAAATTATTGAATATCCCTTACAACAAGAAGAGAAAAGACAGGAAACTGAAGAAGGATTGACAATCTTATAGAAAGAAAGACATCAATAGTGTTCAAGAATGAAATGTTAAGGGAATTAAAGGTTGTGTGCTTCTTCCTGTCACGTCGTGCTTTATTCTTAACAAAAGAGCAAACAAGACCTTTCTTCCAAATATGACAAATTGAGTTCTTATGAATATTGTGGAATTAAGCAGATAAATGCATATACACCCACACAGAGAGTAATACTAACACTTTTGAAAATAAATACTTGATTAGGCAACATCTCATTTTAAAAATTACTTGTTTATTACAAATGTATAAATTTATGAATAAAGACATTGTTAAAAAATAAACATGTCTAATTTTGCTAATAAAACATAAAAGAAGGAAGGAAATAGAAGAAATGAGAAAAAGTCAGATAGTGAAGCAGGACATACTGGAATTAGCAGTGTGCTTGATGAGGCAGTGTGCTTGATGTTTAATCAATAATCATTGATTAAACAAATTACTCTGAGTGGAGAACAGAATTAATGTCTGCATGGAGAGAGAACCATTTTTCTATGTTTCTATATAGCCGATGCGCAATTATTTCATGATCAACAGTACACAGATTATCCAAACACACAGTACACGGATTGTACAACAAGGAATGAAGAAGACATGAAGCATGACAAAGAAACCACACAATCAAGTGTATTAACAGTTGGTGGTGAGAGCCCTATTATTCAGGATGCTCTAAGTGTCTCTAACTGGGAAAGAACTGACTTAGAGCACGGTGGGGCAGAGGGTACTTTCTGCTCTTCTAGCTGCTAGTGTCACTGCAATGGAGACTCTAGCACTCGACTTTTAAATACCATTGATGTCTGAACTAACAAATTAGCATTTACTTTTTGAGTAGCTGTCACAAAAGTTTGTAGAGAAGATTTAATTGTAAAGATGTTTTACTGGAAAGGTTTACTTTCCACTTTCATTTCCATTTTAAGATAAAGAACTGGATTCCTTCCAGTCGGGCCCAGCCCTGCCATCTTCCTCATGAACCCGGCCAAGAACATTGAGGGCCTCAGAGGACTCTCCATGCCACAGGACCCCTAGCACACCTGGGACCTCGGGATCACAGGTGAGTGGAACTCAGCATCAGCTCCAAAGAATCGAGGAGTTTCTTCTGCCAGCAGGAACAGGGACAAAGGGACCCCACCCAACCAGAGGCTGGGATTCTTTCTGGTCGGGGCCAGCCCCACTATCTTACTTGTGAACCCGGACAAGGGCATTGAGGGCCCCAGAGGACTCTCCACGCCGAAGGACCCCTAGCGCACCCAGGACCTCGTGATCACTGGAGAGCACATGGGCAACAGAAGCAACAGAGCTTCTTGGACAGGGTCCCATCAGGCCTTCATCCTCAGGCAGGAGGCAGAGCTGAGACCCAGAACCCTGGGCACCTTCCTTGCCAGAGGAAAGTCAGCTTAAAAGGAGGGCTTTAACACCAGGACTCAGGAGGTAAAACAGAGTTCCAGACTTCTGGACACCTGCCCTGTAAGAGGAGAGCTTGCCTGCAGAGAGTGCTCTGACCACTGAGACTCAGGAGAGAGTTGGTTTCCCAGGAGTGCTGATAGAGGCTAACAGAATCACAGGAGGATCAAGCTCCAGCCAGACACAGCTAGAACATTAACACCAAAGATTACCAGATGGCAAAATGTGAATGTAAGAATCTTACTAACAGAAACCAAGAACACCAGGCATCATCAGAACCCAGTACACCTACCACAGCGAGTCCTGGATACCCCAACACACCCGAAAAGCAAGACTCAGATTTAAAGTCATATCTCATGATGGTGGTAGAAAATTTTAAGATGGGCATTAATAACTCACTTAAATAAATACAGGAGAAACGGCTAAACAGGTAGAAACGCTTAAAGACAAAACACAAAAATCCCTCAATGAATTACAGGAAAACACTGCTAAACAGACAGAAGACGTTAAAGAGGAAACGCAAAAACCCCTTAAAGAAATACAGGCAAACACTGCTAAACAGGTAGAAGTCCTTAAAGAAGAAACACAAAAATCCCTTAAAGAATTACAGGAAAACACAACCAAACAGGTGATGGACTTGAACAAAAATATCCAAGATCTAAAAATGAAAGCAGAAACAATAAAGAAAACCCAAAGGGAGACAACTCTGGAGATAGAAACCCTAGGAAAGAAATGAGGAACCATAGATGTGAGTGAGCATCAGCAACAGAATACAAGAGACAGAAGAGAGAATATCAGACACAGAAAATTCCATAGAGAACATGGACAGAACAATCAAAGAAAATGCAAAATGCAAAAAGATCCTAACTCAAAACATCCAGGAAATCCAGGACACAATGAGAAGACCAAACCTAAGGATAATTGGAGTAGATGAGAATGAAGATCATCAACTTAAAGGGCCAGCAAATATCTTCAACAAAATTATAGAAGAAAACTTCCCATGCCTAAAGAAAGAGATGCTCATAAGCATACAGGAAGCCTACAGAACTCCAAATAGACTGGACCAGAAAAGAAATTCCTCCTGACACATGAAAATCAGAACAACAAATGCACTAAATAAAGACAGAATATTAAAAGCAATAAGGGAAAAAGGCCAAGTAACATAGAGAGGCAGGCCTATTAGAATTACACCAGACTTCTCACCAGAGAATGTGAAAGCCAGGAGATCGTGGACAGATATTAGACAGACATTAAGAGAACACAAATGCCAGCCCAGGCTACTATACCCAGCAAAACTCTCAGTTACCATAGATGGAGAAACTAAGGTATTCCATAACAAAACAAAATTCATACAGTATCTTTCCATAAATCCAGCCCTTAAAAGAATAATAAAGGGAAAATATCAACAAAAAGACGGAAACTATACCCTAGAAAAAGCAAGAAAGTAATCCCACAAAAAAAGTAAAAGAAGGCAGCCACAAGAACAGAATCCCAACTTTAACAACAAAAATGACAAGAAGCAATTACTTTTCTTTAATTTCTTTTAACATCAATGGACTCAATTCCCCAATAAAAAGACATAGACTAAGAGACTGGCTACACAAACAGGACCCAATATTTTGCTGCTTACAGGAAACCCACCTCAGGGAGAAAGATAGACACTACCTCAGAGTGAAAAGCTGGAAAACAATTCTCCAAGCAAATGGTCCAAAGAAACAAGCTGGAGTAGCCATTCTTATATCAAATAAAATTGACTTCCACCCAAAGTTATCAAAAAAGACAAGGAGGGGCACTTCATACTCATCAAAGTTAAAATCTTCCAAGATGAACTCTCAATTCTGAATATCTATGCTCCCAATATAAG
The DNA here is from genome assembly GCF_900095145.1 of Mus pahari. Taxonomy (NCBI): domain Eukaryota; kingdom Metazoa; phylum Chordata; class Mammalia; order Rodentia; family Muridae; genus Mus; species Mus pahari. The sequence goes on along the minus strand of NC_034592.1, from coordinate 40,727,266 downwards.
AGCAGCCACATTCATTAAAGAGACTTTAGTAAAACTCAAAGTACACATTGCACCTCACACAATAATAGTGGGAGACTTTA
>NC_034592.1:40711328-40727175 GCF_900095145.1 Mus pahari | reverse complement strand
GCTAAGGCAAAAGGATGGACCATCCAGAGACTATCCAACCTAGGGATCCATCCCATAATCAGCCACCAATGCAGACACTACTGAACATGCCAGCAAGATTTTGCTGAACGGACCCTGATATAGCTGTCTCTTGTGAGGCTATGCCAGTGCCTGGCAAACACAGAAGTGGATGCTCACAGTCAGCTATTGGATGGATACAGGGCCCCCAATGGAAGAGCTAGAGAAAGTACCCAAGGAGCTGAAGGGATCTGCAACCCTATAGGTGGAACAACAATATAAACTAACCAGTACCCCCAGATCTCGTGTGTCTAGCTGCATATGTAGCAGAAGATGGCCTAGTCAGCCATCATTGGGAAGAAAGGCCCCTTGGTCTTGCAAACTTTCTATGCTCCAGTACAAGGGAATGCCAGGGCCAAGAAGTAGGAGTAGGTGGGTAGGGGAGCAGGGCGTGGGGAGTGTATAGGGAACTTTTGGGATAGCATTTGAAATGTAAATGAAGAAAATATTTAATATTATATTGAGAAAAAAGATAAAGAACTGCCGTCCATTCCCTACTTTATAAAAAAAATCATTTTATTTTCTATATTTATTCAGTTAACTTATGGATACTTCTTGTATCCATGCTCAATCATTTCCCATCTATTATTATTATTACTATTATTACTATTATTAATTTGCAATTCTATTCTAGGAAAACTTACTTCCCTTGTTGCATTGTCTTTTTCTTTTTTTCTTTTTCTTTTTTTTTTTTTTTCAGGTAATGGAAAACTAAACATCCTAGAGTTCTCAGCAAAAAGTGACTTTCCTAGTGAACTTACTAATTGTCCCTAAGGATTTCAGAATAACATTGTCATCTCTCCAGGTTTGTTTTACTGTTGCTAGAAAGCATTTTAGCAAATTGTTTCTGCAAGGACTTGCTCTAAAACCACAGACTCTCTACAGAATGACAGGACTTCTGGATGGCTTAAATGTATGAGATTTCAAATTTTGGAAAAGAAATTTAAGTTCTACATAATTTTTGCATTTTATCTTACCAACTATGTTTTGTGTATCTATGACTGATTTTATTTGTTTGGTTTGTTGCTTGGTTGTTTGGTTGGTTGTTTTTTATGGTCCCTGAAGATGAGAGAAAAGAGAAAACATTGCATTTACAAGCATATACAAGCCATTGAAGCCCTGTGACACCGTGCTAGAAAACATCTTTATGTCCTGTTAACATCTATACCATAAGCTACCACTCTCACCATTAATGGCCTTGGTAAACTCAGCAATAAGGATAGGACCTTCCGTTGTATAAGATATTGCTCAACATTTACACTAAAGATAGAGGAATAAAGACCCATTAATTAACAACAGGATTCTAATATTTCTTTCCTGTCCACTCCAACAAATCAATATTCCTTGAACACAGAAGAAATTTTGTAAGGTAAAAGATGTTACTTTAATATTGACTAGTTGAGTAACTTTCCCAATCCAAAAAGGCTTATTACATTCATTGTCTCATGTTTCATGCTAGCAGTGAAAAACACCTTATGTAAGTGTTCATAGCACTTATGTCCTTTTATTATGGTGCCCTCTCTTCTTTTTAAACTGTAAGTGACTACTAACAATCTCATGAGTGGGGCAAGGCTGCTTTACATACACAATCAATCTTAGCATTTGTGAGATTAACACCTTAAAACTTGGTTAAAGCCAGGCGTGGTGGCGCACGCCTTTAATCCCAGCACTCAGGAGGCAGAGGCAGGTGGATTTCTGAGTTCGAGGGCAGTCTGGTCTACAAAGTGAGTTCCAGGACAGCCAGGGCTATACAAAGAAACCCTGTCTCAAAAAAACAAACAAACAAAACACAAAAAAACAAAAAACAAAAACAAAACAAAACAAAACAAAAAACAAAAAACAAAAAAAACAAAAAAAACAAAACATGGTTAACTACCTGTTGCCACAGATACCAGATAACATTCACATTGCTCCTTGGCTTTCAATGCCTTGATCTCTTGACTTTGCAGGTAAAAAAAAAAATTAAAGAAATTAAAAAAAAAAAAAAAAAAAAAAAGTCCTCACCCTAAGAGATTCAATGACTGCAGTTATCTGCTTCATTTTCCTCAGTTTCCTCTGTACGTTTAAGGAACTGAAGTTTTTTGCCCTGATCCTACTACACTATAAGCTTCTCATTGTCACCTTTTGATAGGTCTACCATCTAGGAAGCTGCCAATTAGTCTTGGTTACACACTTTACCTTTCCCTTTAATTCAAAGAAGAGATGTGAGTTTTACAAGTGGTACATCTTCTTCTACTCTGGGTAATTTGACCTCCTCTGGTCTAACGATCTTAAGTCTCCTATGCTGACGTCTTAATGCCAAATATGTTCTCTTAGCATTGCTGTTTCAAACTTATGCTGAAAGAAGACTTAATATTAAATTTAATTTCTTATATGATTTCCTCTAAAGAAAATAAAGTATATGATCCTCATCTAACACAAAGGCAAAAGTGTTTTGTTGACTCTGTTGCTGACCTACTCTTGAGAGTTAACCGCAAACATCAACAACAAAAGTCACCTATCATCTGTGTCTTGTAAAGCAAAGAATGTAAATTTTAAAGCCAGGTTTCTTTAGTAACATGGAGTTTCAGACAGGAAAATAGATTCTGAAGCTTCAAATGCTTTGAAAATAATATGCATGCCTATAAGATAATATATAAATGTACAAACATAAGCATTTTGAGTATAAGCTTGAGTCGATTTTATTCATGTGCCTATGTATAACTATACATGTACATTTTAAAATTCATGTCTATAAAAATGATGTCAATATTCAGAAGATAAAGTTTATTTTATTTTATGTGTATTTGTGGAAATAAAATATTTTTAACTGAAATATTTTGGCTTCAAGATAGATTCAGTTCAACTACAAAGTCCTACCTCTAACTCAAGAAGCTATTTGCAATTGAGATTTGCTGGGAAAGGAGAGATGAGTTTTCTGCAATGAAGTATCTCTAGACATAGTAGCCATTCTACAGGACAGGGGCCATGCCCAGAGTAGCAGGCCAAAATAAAATAGACTCTGTGGGTGTGGGTAATTTTTATTTTGATTTTTTGTTTTGTCTTATTACTTTTTGTTTGGTTGGTTTGGTTGGTTTGGTTGGTTTTGATCTTTGCTTTGGTTTTATGTTTTTGTTTTTATTTATTTATATTTTTTTGAGAGAGAGAGAGTTTGTGAGAGACAAACCAGGAAGTTTCAATGACTAAAGAGGTGGGGAAGACAGAATCAGAGGAGAAAAAAAATAGTCTAATGGAAATATATTACATGTAAATTTTTTGTTTCAGTAAGTAAAAAAATACTTTATTCAGTCCAACTATTCCAGACAAGCATTAGGAAATTAAAGCATTTCTATCTTCTGTACTCCTCATAAGCTCAAAGTATGTGTTAACTAAGTTCAATGCAAATTCCAAAACTGCCAGAGTTTAGGATCAAACTGTTAGGGAGATGTTTTTAATGAATTTGAACTAAGGATTCAGTGGTTTGATAATGTTCATTCTGCAGTTCCTGATTTTTTACCTAGTGTAGAACATACACACACACACACACACACACACACACACACACACACACTTGCACATATATTTATATCTTATTCACTCTTCTTTTTATAACTATTCTCTTTCTTTGTTGAGCAATTCTTACCCAATTCCTGTTATGTGGGTTCTGTTCTTGAGAGTCTTGTCCAAGATACTTTGATTGGAGTTATACTTAACATCAATAGAAATCTTTGTGCTAATTTATGGACTGGATTATTTTTTAAAATGTATTCTTTTATAATTTCAAACACACACACACACACACACACACACACACACTCACACACATATACACAAATAATGAAATATTATTATGTCCACTCCTATTTTCCTCTCCAAGTCCCCACGGATTTTCCCAACATATCTCTTTATCAGCTTCATGTCCTTTTTAAAAATCTCACTAAATCCAGTACCACCAATAAGCATGGGAATGTTAGGCTATTTCCAAACAGAACATGGGAATGATTCTAGTGAGTTATTCTTGCACCTCCAGCCCACATCAACTGTCAATATATCTCCTCAGGTAGAGATAGTTCTTCATGAGGCCCTCCCTTATCTATACTAGAATATTAACTGGATTAATCTTTTGCTGCTGTGATTTCGTAAGTACAATAGCCATATCATGTCCAGAAGACAGTGTTGGGCAGCACTCATCCATAGCCTTAGACTCTTAGATGAAACTTTTGTTGACAGTTACTGGATGGTGGTACTAATACCTTATATGATTCTTGCCAATGGAACTAATTATGTTAGTTCCCAGACTTTGCTAAAACTATGCAATGTCTGAAAAAGCAGAGTATCTACTTTTTACTTGTAGGAACTCCACAGCTCTGCATCATTTTCTACTAATAAGCGTTTCCAGACTTTTTCCCAACACCTTCAGTTCACATAGACAGGTCCTGGGAGCAAGATACACGTTGTGCATCTGCCTGACTAGAGTCTTCTACACTGCTGATTTCTTAGTTCCTGCCCAACACTAGAAGCTTTTCCACACCTCTTAGCAGCAGTCAGTTCATACTGTTCTTTTGAGTACTCCAAGTAACAGAATATAAAAATGTAAAACAGAGTACTTTTGTCATTGTCTTAATGCTGGGATGTCATAGGGTAAGAAATTGCATAAATCTTCCTAACTTTTACATTATCATATACTGCACACTTGAGCATATATTGAGACAGAAAAACATTAAAAAAGAAAACATATATAAAATGTAGACTGTCAAAGCATTTGATGTTCTACTGCATGACAACATTCCTTTAAAGTCTCCAAGTATAAAATTTAACCAATCATCCATTTTGGCAGTGATGTTTTTTATACTTGCCTTGCTTTTACTTAATTGGTACATGTTTACACTAAATCTTTAGAGATTGTATTTCTAATTTGTTTTAATAATAAGCTTTGGAAGGAATAGTCCTTGACTTGTCCTTGCCCTTAACCAAATGGCTTCTCTAGAATAGATTATGAGTATTCCCTATCTAAAGAGCGACATTTCTATTTGCTAAAGTCAGAATGTCATAAGAATAATGACTTTTGTAATGCCTTCATTGAAATGAATTGAAGATCAGAGGGCTGATCGTTATCCATATTTAATATTAGTCCCAGGGTCAGAGTCGAATTTTGTTCCTAGTATTCCATTGCTAGAGCAGTGACAACAGAGTCAGCTAAGAGAAGTTTCCTCAAGTGTAAACTATGGCCAATAGTTTATTGAAATGAGTTCTTTTCACTGAACACACAGTCTCAAATATTTGTACTGTAAATATTTATTTTAATATTCCCTGGCCAATGAATAAGAATCCCATAATAATGAAAAATAGCAAACTATAAATAAATCCTGATATATCTTCAAACCTAGATTTCTCCACTTATCTACTTCAGTTCTTTTGATTAGATGACATAACCTGAGTTTCCTCACCTAGAAAGATTGATTGGAATATTTTCTTGGTATTTTCCAATTTCTACATACAGTGATTGTCTTACCTATTATTTTCTTTCATTTCTCTGAGACGACATCTGAGTGCCTCAAGGGAGGTTGACACTCCTAAGAGTATGGTATGCTCAGCAATACAAGGCCAACACAAAGTGAACTCAATGGCATCTCTGGAGGTTCCTTGCCTCATAATGTGTAGTAGGGGCATTTGATTTTTAATGTTACAGGGCTTCTGTGTACATAGTATGGCTTTTGGATTTGAGTTTATGGTATTCCTATGGATGTGAATGTGTGTGTCTCTGTAGCTATGTGCATTTGTTGGGGTTTTCCTCTGGCTCTTTATCTTGTCTGGTTATATTCCAATTTATTTCTTTTAATTTTATTTTATTTTATTCCCCAGATTTCTGTTTTTCTCTTTTAACGAGAGATAGAAAGCTGTGGATCCAGATAGGAGGGGCAGTAGGGAGGAACTGAGAGATTTGGAACAGAGGATACTGTAATCAGAATATATTGTGTGGTTTTTTAAATCATTTTTTTTTCTAAACAAAAATAAAAAAGGATGGAATCGTATCATTCTTTTCAGACCTAAATTCTTATAAGGTAGATCTTCAGGGCCTGATTGTCATAATGGAACATATTTTCCCACTATTTTAAGAAATCACCATATTATTAGTTATTATAATTTGACTTTTAGCTTATCATTCCTTTCTTTTGATAAGATTGACTGTATGTTATAATTAACATAAAAAAGATACATTTATCATTGAGAATAATTACAAAGTAAATGTATTTGATCTTTCCAAGTAAAGGAGGAGGAAAGCACAAATACAGTTAAAGAAAACTATCAGTGAGATGTATGGAACTGCATGTATTTCACTGCAATTCATGACAACTAGTCATTACTTTGAATTCATATTTGCTTTTCATCTATTTTGTAAAAATAATTAATGAACATAAAGAGAGAAAATTTTATTATATATCACCAGAGAATTTGTTGTAAAATAATTTCAGATTAATATTAATTGCATATGTTGTAGGCTATGGCTGCACAACTATCCAAAACCTTAATAGCACAAGACAATACGCATCCATCATCTTACAGCTTTAGTAGATCAGCGCTTGGGCAAAACTCTTATGAGTCATCTGTCCTAGCTTTTCTTGTATCCTAATCTTCGGGTGCAACTGGGTAAGAATCTGCATTTTAGCTCACTCATGTGGACAGAAGAATGCAATTGCACTTGCTTGTGGTGGATGATGCTAGCCCCTTGTCACATGGCTGTGTCCATGGTTCATAATCTGGTGTGACTAGTATCACAAGTAGTCGATATGGGATGTCCTGCTGCACTATAAGATGCCATTTTGATGTGAATTTTTAGTCTTTTATCCATAGCTCTATTTGTCTTTGTTTGCAGCAGTCGGCCTTGACTGACTCCATAGAGGCATTTTAAAAATCAGAAACAATTATTTTTGTTTCAAAAACTAAATTAATGTTGACATAAGTTTTATGCCCACAGGATCACCTAAATATTTACATTGACTTCTGTTTTTCCATATCTAATGAATAATTACTTTATAAAGTACTTATACCAAGAAATAACGTGGGCATCATGATACCACTTCTTTCTTTAAAAAAAAAATATATATATTTATTTGTTTTATGTATATGAGTACACTGTAGTTCTCTTCACACACACCAGAAGAGGGCATCGGATCCCATTACAGATGGTTGTGAGCCACCCTGTGGTTGCTGGGAATTGAACTCAGAACATCTGGAAGAGCAGTCAGTTCTCTTAACCTCTGAGCCATCTCTCCAGCCCGACACCATTTCTTTGTGTTAAAAAAAAAAAAATTATACTAAAAATGTCATTTGATAATAACAATGACCGTGTGCTCCTTATCTCCATTTTCTTTAAAAACAAAAATTAGTTAAAACAATAGAGAGCAAACCATAAGAGTCTTGCAAACCATGTAGTGATTTAAAAACCCTAACAAAGGCTAAGAGGAGGACACACATTAAATCCCATCAGGACGGACAGGGCAGTATGGAGTAATAAAGGGACCTCCCACAGTTGGTATCATTTAATGTGAACTGTATAAATAGATGTCATCAAAGCTTGTAAAAGTTCCTGAGGAAAAATGAGCGAAGCGAATACAAAAACATAAAGGACTACTAAGGTGTCTGAGAAATGGCATCAAAACAGTAATAGAATAAGGACAAGAGGAAATAGGCAATGAAAATCAGAAAAATGCAATTTTTGACTACTTAGTCTAAACTAGAAAAAGAAATTTACCTAAAAATGATCAAAATAAGGTAATCTTGAAGATTCAGACACATGGAGAGAGAAAAAGAGGACTAGAAAGAAGGAGAAAACCTGTTTTTGGTTTGTTTGTTTGTTTATTCATTTATTTCTGTTTTTTTTTTTAAATAAGAAAAAGTCGTTAGTAGTTGCCAAAGAATGGAAAGTAAGGGAGATAAAAGTTAAAGTGTGGATATGTGAAACTTAAATTATATATGCATATACACGGATGCAGAGCATAAACAAGAAGAGTGGATAGGATCACACAGATGCCAAAGAGGTTGCTGGAAAGAGACGAAGTGATCAATACAGACATGACTAGATATTTGAAGAATCCTAAAAAGTGAAGAGCTTGGCACTCCAAAATTTCAAGAATTAACACAGTGTGAAATATTTCAGAAAACTGTCATACTCCCCCAAGTGCTGAAAAAACCAGTGAGTTTAAAGTTCTGAAAAATACTCTTCTGCTTAAAAAAAAAAAAAAAAAAATCACTTTTAAAGCCTTTGTGTATGGACATGTGGATATTAAGGTGTTTTTTTGTTTTTGTTTTTGTTTTTGTTTTTGTTTTTGAGTATTAGGAAAAGGATATGGTTGGTTACAAGGGAAAGGTTATGATACTGGGAACACATGGACAGCAACTCTGCCATGTGAGGATCGGGGACATAGGTGAAGGGCATCTATCTTACATGGCAAATACGACTCTGGCGGGCCCTCCTCCCAAAGCTGACTATCAGGGTCCAGCTATCAAAGTATTGGGGTCCAATAATCAAAAGCCCCTTTGGCTCACCTAATTCATGTGCCCAGATAAAATTAAATACTTCATCCTAACATAGGTTTCCCCCTTTCCTTTATAAATGACCACTTTCTACGGGCCCTGGCTGTCGCCTTTCTACGCAGAGGTTGTCCTTTGATCCTCATGGATGAAAACGTCTTACTCCTTTTCCTTACCCCGCCTTTCCCCTCTCCTTTGCTCCCTTCCCTTTCTCTCCTGTCCTCTACCTCCTGTCTTTGCCCTTTAGCTTTGCCCTCTCTCCCTGTGGGGCAAATAAATCTGCTCTGCACTGAGAAATTGGTCTTTGGGTATTTTGAGCTAAGTCGGAGCTTCCCTACAATAGGGACATAAATACTTAAGGAAAACTTGTGAGCATAGGATTTTAAGGTAAGCCAAACGAGTTTTTAATCACTGCTGTTAAGTCTGCAAGAGTGCAGAGAATACTGAACTCAAGATTCTTCCCTGGGGACTTGTTCAAGGAGGAGTCAAGCAAGAACTAAAGGGAACTTCCAACATTCCCTTTCTGAGACTACAGCTAAAGCAATTAAATGCATATAAACTATAAAGGTAACATCAATCAATAGGATAACCCAGCCAAATAAAACATAAATTCATTGTTCTCTGACAAAAGGAAATCTTTTACAGCTAACAAATAATGAGTGAGGAAGGACATGTAGATCACACAAGCTCACTACCTCATGAGATGTCAATGAGCATAAGAGACTATCAATATCTAATTCGATTTTTGATAAAGTCACAAAAGAATGTAAGTTATTCAGTAATTATTGTTTTAAATTGGTAAATGGTACTGATGAATACTAATACATACTATGTATGTATACATTACACATACATTACATATGTTATAGGAACAAGTCTTTAGTGTATATTGAATTAGTAAATGGACATGTCTCCAATTTAATTTCATAACAAACTATTTAGAAAAAAATATTTAAATCCACTCAATAAACACTCATATGCCCAAATGCCTACAACACATACACACACACATAAACACACACACGATAAATAGATACATATATTTGAATTTCTTAAATAGATAATCTTGATGTTTATAAACAGTAAGAGTATCATTAAGAAGCTACAATAGGAAGAAAATTATAATAAACTAATAACAATAAAACAGGTATTTAAAAGTGAAGTAAAAGTGAGTAAGACTATAAATTCAATGGAAAGATGGAAAGGATCTGTAAAATGAAAATGCATATATTGATTTTGAATATGAAATTTCAGTTTCTTAAAGATAGCAATCAACAATATGTTTCAAGGGTCACTCGACTTCTATCTTCATAAAGGAAAGAATTCCTTCACCATGCATAGACGGTTTTAACAAGATTTGAATGAAACCTTTTTCAGCAAAATTAAGCACAGCAAACACTCCACACAGTGACTGGACTGGGCTGCTCCAAGGTGAGGAGCAGCTAATGGGTTCTGCATTGTGGTAATTAAATACATCCTATGAACACTTACAAGTTAGATGGGATATCCTTGTTCTTTCCCAAATCATGGTAAGTCGGATCTCCCTTTCAGGATATTTTTCTCCCATGATCTGCACTCAAAGAAAAAAAGAAGAATGTCAGTAATATTGTAACAAAGTCACTCATCTGAGGTTTCATACCCTTTGTTAAAGTGCATGCAGAGGCAGCCTCAAGGAGGTTTAAATACAAAGGGTCATTCTGATAACAACGATATAGCTAACAAAATGTAGCAGTAGTTTTCCTTGACTACTGTATATCTAGCTCATTCCCTACTGGTTTTTCTGAGTGATTACCTTTATAGACTGGGAGAAGGGCTTCTGAGAAGGTAGCCTTATCCACAATGTAGTCTGTTACAGTTCCATGCACAATTACTCACAAAGCTGATAAGGTGACTAGGGGAAAGGGCAGCAGTGCCTTGAGCACTCTGGGATGGACTTTGTAAAGAGGGCCTGACCAGAGTCTGCCCTGACTGATTTGTCGTTTTCCCATACCTCTGTTGATACCAGCTGAAGGCTACTTAATAATCAGACACAGGGCCTTTATTAACCTCCTTCAGTGTTCCAGGCCTCGCGATTTTAGTCTTAACATTTGTTTTCGTTGAAATAAAAGGAGTGGAGGAAAGTGTGTGGGGAAACCATCAGACCCAATATTCAATCAATTAATTAAGACTGCAGTAAGTGAACATCATATACTATTTTTGAAAATAATTAAAAATAAAATATCCAATATACTTTCAAATGTGTATAGAGTTTAGTAATGCTAAATGTATCATTTCAAATCACTGGGAGAAAAATTATTAAGTTTCAGGGTTACTAGTTAGATATATATATATAAAACACACAGTGTCTTTTCAAGTGTTTGGAATTGAGGCTAGGGCTTTGATGCATGTTAGGAAAGTACTTTAGCATTAAACCACAAGATCAGGTCTGCATATTATGTTCCAGGATACATCATTTTAACATAAAAACATATTGACAAAAGTTTGAATATAAAGGAACACAGACACTACAATGTATGGAAACATCCAATTATTAAAACCCATAATTTATTATTATTATTATTATTAATTATTAAAAACTAATGAGTGATGGTTCTCAACCTGTGGGTTGTGATCTTTTTGGGAGTCACATATTAGACATCCTGCATATCAGATATTTATGTCATAATTTTATAACCATAGCTAAATTACAATTATGAAGTAACAACCAAAGTTTTATGTTTGTAAACAATTTTATGTTTTTACCACAGCATGAGGAACTGTATTAAAGGGTCGCAGCATTAGCAAGGCTGAGAAGCACTGAACTAGAGGATGGCAAAGATACCTCGGTGGGTAAAGGTGCCTGATGCCAAGCCTGATGACTCAAGTTTGATCCGACAATCTACATGTCAAGAGGAAACACCACTGGGAAGTTGCCTTCTGTCCTCCGACTTTCCTTGGTAGTATGTCCTCCTACACAAACAGATACATGTAGTTATAAAGAGATGCCTAGATTCTTTTATTGTTTCCTGAAATACAAGTTGTTAACTTGAAATCTGATCTTTTAAGGAATTGTTTTCTTAATTCCTAAAGATTTAAAGATTTGTTCGTTCCCATTCCCCTCCCCCAATATTTTTCTCTTGTGACAGTCGCACCCTGTAGACTGGCCTGGTCATGCACTTGGAGATCAGGATGGCCATACATTAGCTGACTTGGCTGGCGGTGTACTATGGCAACTGTTCTGAGCCAGCCTCCAAAGTGCTACTCTTGTTTGTTGGGGTGACCCTCCTTTTCTGACAATTACTTTTTTTATTAAAATTAGTGAAGTGTAGGTTTTATTTATAAGACACATATAATAGCTAATAATATATCAAAATGATTAATTTACAAACTCAACATTTTTTAAAACTGTTTAAATCAGGAGCAGCTTTAACAAGAGGAGAGTGAAACATAACTATGTAGAGAGAGGTTCCTTCCTGTTTGATACATAACAGCCTGTAGTCCACACTCCAGGGCTGCACCATTGTGAGAACACCATGCCACAAGATGAATGTACTGAATTGAGCTATAGATATTATGCATATTATTTAGATTACTATGAGGAAAAGAAAGGATAGTTGAGAGGCTCATGATCATTCTAGGAAGGCATAAAAGATTGGCCTGCAGCCTAAGCTCATCCCCAAACAGCACCATGCTGAGAAAATACAAATGCAAAAGCCTATCAGGATGTATGAAAAGAACCCAGCTCAGGAGAGGTTGATGAGAAGGCCCCTGGGGAGCAGGCTTGCCTACCTGCTGGATAGAGATCAGTCCTGGTTTAAGCACTTTCCATATGATTAAGCAAGAATGAAGGAAGAGGCAGGAAAATGGGAGCCCCCTGTAAAACGGAAAAACAGAGATGCTGAAGGTTACTCCAAGGGCAAGTAGACAACTCTGTCACAGAGGGTAGGCTTCCTGCCCTCAGCTATGCAGGCTGTAGCATTTTAAGAAAAACAACTGAATACAAAGAAATAGGGAAGCCAGGAGGATTACATTTCAAGTGGTCATGCCTGCGTGCTGAGCTGAGAGCCACATGTGCTCAGCAATGTTAAGTATTAATAGGGAACCCCTCCTGCAGGATAACTTCAGGTATTTTCGTGAAGGTGCTGTCTGGAGAATGGGAATGGGCAAGCTGAGCTTTGTGACATAAGAGTGCAGGCTATTCTTGGTAAATACACATGCACAGATGACCAAAGATCCTAAAAATGGGTACAAGAACACAGTCTTTTTTTTTTTTGTCTCATTTTTATTTTTTGTTTTTATTTAGCTTAAATTTATTTTTGGCACAAAGTCTGTAGATTAAGTGTTGGCAAACTGTGACCATGTGACAAAGCTTAACCTTCATCTCCTTTTTGAATTAATTAATCAATTACATCCAAAATGTTGCTCTTCTCTGTTCGGCTGTCACAGAGTTCCTCCTCCTATCCCCTTCACCTTAACCTCTAAGAGGGCAGCCCGCCCAAATATTCACCACTCTGGTTCATCAAATCTCTACAGGATTAGAAGCCTTTCCCACTGATGCCAGACGAGGCAGCCCTCTGCTAAATATGTGTCTAGACCTCAGGCCTACCCATGTATGCTCTATGGTTGATGGCTCAGTCTCGGGAGCTAACAGTTATCTAGGTTACTTGACACCCTGGTTGGTCTCCCTGTGGTGTTGCCATTTCCTTGAGGACCTTCAACACTTCCCTTAACTCTTCTACAGGTGTCCCTGACCTTCCTCCAGTGTTCCTCTGTGGCTACCTGCATCTGTCTCAGGTGCTGGGCAGAGCCTCTCTTAGAGGGCTGATATGACAGAATGCAAGCCTGTCATTAGTAGTGTGAGGGATTGGTGCCTGCCCATGAGTACCACAGCACTCACAATGGGCCGGGTCACTGGTCAGTTAATCCTTCAGTCTCTGCTTCATCTTTTTCCCTGCACTGATTTTAGACAGGACCAGTTTGGGGTCAAAGATTTGTAGGTGGGTTGGTGTCCCCATCCCTCCGTTGGGTGTCCTGTCTGGCTCCTGGAGGTGGTCTCTCCATGTTCCATATCCCAACTGTTGGGCATTTTGCTAAGGTCACCAGCATTGACTCCTGGGAGCCTCCCTCATCCCAGTTCTTTTGGACTTAGAGAACTCCCTATCTCTGACCTCTGACAGCTACACATTTCTATTCATTCTCTTGCCCCTCTAGGACTGCCCTGTCTCTCTCCATGCTTCACCCTGCTCCCCTATTCCGTTAGCCCTCCCCTCACTCACCCAGGTGCCTCCCTTCTTCTGCCTCCCATAACTATTTTGTTCCCCATTCTAAGTAGGATTCAAGCATCCTCCCTTGGGCCTTCTTTCTTGTTTAACTTTTTTGTGTCTGTGGGGGTATTCTGAACTTTAGGGTTAATATCCACTTATCAGTGAGTACATACCATGCATGTCCTTTTGTGTCTGGGTTATGTCACTCAGAATGATATTTTCTAGTTCTATTCATTTGCCTAAAAATACCATGAAGTCATTGTTTTGAATAGTTGAATAGTACTATATTGTGTAAATGTGCCGCTTTTTCTCTATCCATCCTTTTATTGAAGGAGATCTGGGTTGCTTCCAGTTTCTGGCTATTACAAATAAAGCTGTAATGAACATAATGCAGCACACGTCCTCAAAGTTATGGTGAAGCATCTTTTGAGTATATGCCCAGGAGTAGTGTAGTTAGGTCTTCGGGTAGAAATATTTCCAGTTTTCTAAGAAACTATCAGATTTATATGCAGAGTGGTTTTACAAGTTTCAGTCCCACCAGCAATGGAGGAGTGTTCCCCTTTCTCCACATCCTTGCTAGTATGTGTTGTCCCTTGAGTTTTTCATCTTAGCCATTCTGATTGTTATAAGGTAGAATCTAGGGGTCATTTTGATTTGTATTTCTCTGATGACTAAGGATGTTGAACATTTCTGCTCAGTCATTTGAAATTCCTCTGTTGAAAATTGTGTTTAACTCCATACTCCACTTTTTGATTGGGTTATTTGGGTTTGTTTGGGTTTTTTGTTTGTTTGTTTGTTTTGTTTGAGTCTACCTTCTTGAGTTCTTTATATTTTGGATATTAGCTCTCTGTAGATGACAGGTTAGTAAAGATCTTTTCCCAATCTGCCAGTTGCCATTTTATCCTATTGACATTGTCCTTGACCTTACAGAAGCTTTTCAGTTCCATGAGATCCCATTTATTAATTTTTGACCTTAGTTCCCAAGCCATTGATGAAGAGCACAATCTTACTCAGAGATGTTTTATAAATTACTTTGTACATTATTAGCAGCGACAAACCAATTGAAAAACCCACTTTTCTTTGATGGGCATGTACAGGACCAAATGGTGTTGCAGGTCTATAATCATCAACAGAACTCTTAATGGAGTTCCACACATTTTTTTTTAAAAGAACAGTTACTAGGCAAAAAACAAACAAACAAACAAACAAACAAACAAACAAAAACAAAACAAAACCCTTGATAGCTGCTATTACCTAACAACCTTTGGTTAATTTAAACATTACAAAGTGAAACCAACAGACATGTTGTCTCCTAATATGACTGGGAAGACAGAATATTACTATCAAGATGTCAGAACAAATAATCAAATGTGAATATAATCTAATTACCTCCTTATATTACACTCATTTTGTGGCATTTTATCTTGGATCATTATTCAATTAATCTATTAAGCAAATCTTTGCCACTGTTAGTAAAACAATATAAGTTGAGTATTGTATTAAATTGTGCCAGGCAGTGTTGGCTTATGCCTTTATCCCAGCACTTGGGAGGCAGAGGCAGGCAGACTTCTGAGTTCGAGGCCAGCCTGGACTACAAAGTGAGTTCCAGGACAGCCAGGGCTATACAGAGAAACCCTGTCTTGGAAAAAAAGTTATAAAATTGTTAATTACTAATTTCATTATCTATTAGTGGTATACAAAATTGTTATCCTTATTCCCTTGAGATACATAATCATATATTTTTGGTTACAATATTAGATTCACTTTGGGTTTTCAGGCTAGCTACTTTTATTTGTGACTACCAACATATAGTGACAGTTCTTCCTACATGCCAAATGCCCAACATTCCACACAGATTACCATATTTATTGGTCATAGATCCTGGATTTTTCAGACACTGGTATTTATAAAATTTCCACTATGTCTACATCATTATTTCATTTTTCTCTTGGTGGTAAATGAAAACAACTGATTATCTGTCCCGCGCTACCTTCTCGCCAGCAAGAAATGACGCGGCACACAAACAGGATCCTTCT
>NC_034592.1:40704304-40711317 GCF_900095145.1 Mus pahari | reverse complement strand
GGGAAAGGCAGGGCACAAGGGAATGGAAATCTACCCAGCACATGCGCAGCTGCCTTGTTTGTTTGTTAGAGCACAGGACATCAGCGCTATCTTGTAATGGCGAATGTGAGGGCGGCTCCCCACAATTATCCCTGACCTATTAGAGTGTATGATTTTTCAGCACAGTTGTAATGCATAACCAGAACACTTTCAGAAAATATGCAACCTGTATTTTTAGTGGAAGGTATCCATCTTTGGGAATACAATAGAATTGTTTTCCCCTTTGGGAAGGCTATTACCTGAATGCAGCAGTTAATCACAGTTACAGGGCTATTGAGGGGTAAAATAGCTCTGGTTCTGGAGGTGATGCCAACCTACAGAAGACCTTGGGAGGGAGAAGACAGCAGGACTTAATTTACTACCTAAAATATACAAAACTGAAGAAACATGTGAAAGAGGGGAGCAGTAGATGTTCAGTTCTTTACATTATGTGGGATGTGAGGGGCTGCTCTGTAGGATGGAACAGCACCTCATCAGCAGGTCTGGCTGTGTTCTCAGGGAGTCCCAGTGACCAATGGGTATAAATGGGGGTGGGGGGTGGGGGGTCTAAGGCTTTTAGCTGAGCAGGAGAGAATGACAGGCTTTCCAAACAGCCAAAGTCTGAGGAGCTCAAATATTTGCTAAGTACCTCCAGTCTTTCTGAGGGAGGAAGTCCTGCTCGCACTGAAGGTCGGATTGCACTTTTATTTATTTAACCAACTGTTCATTCAAAAGTACTCATGATGCATAGAATCTCTAAAGGAACTGTTAGTCAAGAAATGGAAACAGACTTTCGCCAAGTCACAGTAATATACAGAAGGTTTGGTAAGTAAAAATCAACTCTTCCTATCAAAGGAATCCTTTGCTCATTTCAGATGTTTAAACAAGGTGTTCCCTGGGAAATGCCCTTTTACCAGAAGCTTAAAGATCAGAAAGTGCACTCTGGGCAAACTTGATCCAAGTGGAGGGACAGAAAAGTAAAGCTGCTGCCACAGAAGGTCACAAGGGCTTTAGGATAAACAAGAAAGAGGAGAAGGAAGCTAGGTGATTTTCAAAAATGAAACAGCCCAAACCTTCATGATCTGGAGCCCCGTTTAGGAGGGTAAGTTTTATTTTAAGAGCAACTGTCAGTCAAGGTTCTAAGTAGAAGTGTAACATGCTCACATTAGGTTTAAAGATGATTACTCTAGCTTCAGTACTGAGAAAAAATTGTAAGGAAGCCTTAAGAGTAAGTATACAAATAGATGTTGCAAACATAAAAGTAAATGTGGTAGCAAGGGAAGAAAGTCTATGTGGTCCAATCTTAAGGGCTGGAGAGAAGACTCTTGGAAAGGACCAGAGTTCAGTTCCCAGCTCACCTCTATGGACACTTGCACATGTATGTGCACAAACACACACACACACACACACACAATCACACAAATAAAAATGAAATGAATAAACAAAGCACTGTATCTAGACCCTGTGGAACCTTTTGTATATAAAAAGGAAAAAGAAGGTGTGTAATCCTGAAGCTGAAGATAGGACTGAAGGGCTGGGCAGTGGGGGTTGAGAAACCTTGATAGACAGCTAGGTAAGGGCTGGGAAGCAGAGGTCTGAAGTCACAGAAGGAATCCTAGATCTCTTGGTTTTATGCCTAGATTGGAGGTGGGAGGGAGAGGATACTGTGTTTGCGGAGATGTGGGACATTAAAAGAATACAACAAATATTTAGAATGTATGCTTCTTTAATAAAGTTGCAGTTGTAGATTCTCTGCCAAAATCAATGACTTCCTTATGCCTGGATAGATGGCTAGGTTTCCAGAAACAGGCATGGTTTCCCTCTTGTTGAAGAGGTCTTAAGTTCAATGAGAACTTTGCTTGTTCCTGCCAAGGTTTGTATGACGTCACTGTAACCTTAGGGTTATCCTGCCTACAGTGGTGGTCATTCTTGTGGTTCATAGACATCATAGCTGGGTAGGACTTTTAGCTGTTTCCCATCTTTGGTAGCTTGCATATCACCTCTGGTACCATGCAAGCCGGTCCTCAGCAAATGAGCATTCAGGTCAGTTTCAGCTGAGATGCCTCTGGTCCTTGTGTAGGAATGCATGGTTTCTCAGCAATGAAGACTCACTCTATGCCTCTGGTGGGCGGGGGGAGGGAAGCCAAGGGTAATAGCCATAGCCTCTAAAGTTTTGGGAGTCTTTTTGACAACCCCACCAACAACTCAGTGAAGGGTTTCTTATGCCTTGTGTTGGAGGTATTTCTTTCTTTTGGCTTTGAAGGAGCATTATAAGGCTGGATTGGAAATTTTAATTTATATTGCATATGCATATTAATACACCAACTGTCATAATTGGGGTTTTAGTGCTGTGAAGAGATAGCATCACATGGCAACTCTTCTAAAGAAAAAAAATTTAATTGGGGCTGGCTTATCGTTTCAGAGTCTATTATTGCCACGGTGGGAAACATGGCAGCAAGCAGTCATATATGATGCTGGAGAATGAGATGAGAGTTCTCTATCTTGGTCTGCAGACAGAAGGAGAATGCTACACTGGGCTTAGCATGAGCATAGAAGTCCTCAAAGCCCACCTCTACAGTGACACACTTTCTACAACAAGACCACACCTCCTAGTAGTGTCACTCCCTATGCACTAAGCATTCGTACAGATGAACCTATGGGAGTCATTTCTATTCAAATCACCATACCTGACTTATATTTAGTATAGATATTTTTAGGTTTATAGTTAATAGTATGATTCTTTATGACTTACCCTCAGATATGTTGATTTTTGGAAATCGTATTGAAATGTTACATGGTCAGATACACGTAACAATATGTAAAACAAGCAAGAAGAGGTTCTCCCTTTCCTTTGTATTTATCTTTCCCCTCCTCCTAAGGCTCAGGGACCATTGCAGAAGATTGTAAGAGCCCAGGGATTGGAATGTTTTCTGTGATGTTGTGTCTCCTAGAAATGTAAGAAGAGACACGTACGATCTCACCAACATTGCTGCCTATACATTTGCTGAACAAGGACAACAGTAGACATGCTAATGTGGATGGTGGAGGCCTTAGCCCTACAATAAAATCTATAGACAACTAGGAATGCTAAGAGTGAGAGAAATAGTCTTATCCAGGGAAGCACACACAAATTGGTTTTCTAACACCAAATGGTCAGCCCCGAAAACATATGTAGAAATAACATTATACAGACTTAGTAGGGTGTGTGAGTGTGTAAGTGTGTGTGTGTGTGTGTGTGTGTGTGTGTGTGTGTGTGTGTGTGTGTAGTAGCAATTAATGAAAAAGGATGCTCTGAATTTGAAAAAGAACAAAAATGTAGATGGGATGGTTTGGGGTTAGAAGAGGGAAGAGGGATGATATATTGTTTATAATATTATAATCACATAAAATAAATACATTTTATACAGACAATTATATTTGAAGGTGATGTTTGGACTCAGATATGTTGATTTTTGGAAATCGTATTGAAAATGTTACATGGTCAGATAAATGTAACAATATGTAAAACAAGTAAAGATCTAAATATATGAGAGTCATTAACCATATGGTAAATGAGGATAAAAGCATAAGTTGTATTTCCTGAAGAGAAAGATGGTGAAGAATAGCCTCAAACTGAAGCTAGCAGAGAGGATTGATTTCGTATCATACCAGCCAAATACTTTAAATTATTCTGAGTTTAAGAATATTTAGATATGGAATACATTTTCCAGTTTAACAGTTTTCTCTCTCTTTCACTAGGATCCTTAACACATTTTTATTACTTGCTGGCTTTGAAGACATTTCAGTTTTCATAATGTCTCTTTGAAAGAGAAAAGAATGTAGGATAGTCTTGAACAATTTCATTATATTGTACATTTGCATGGAGACAGAGCGGGCAAAGGAGACGGTGAATGGAGCTAAAGTGACGAGGGTTGGCAAAGAAATCATTTTTAAAGTGTTATGTCTTTAATGGGAAAATTCATAAAATCATATTATGAAATGATATTTGCTCAAAGGTACATGCTATAGTATCTGAACCATAATCATTTATGCTCTATAGAATATTAGTTTTAAATTTTATAAGCACTTTCCTGATGTGTGAAGGATATAAGGTTTATAGTCTAGTGCAGAAACAGACATTTAAATGATGTACAAATATTTTAAATTTAAACTGCATTTCATTGCCTTTCTTTCTAATTAGAATACTCCAACCTTTAAATATGATAGAAATTGTTTCATTAGGCAATCACTTGTAACTCTTTGTTCCTACAGGGTCTAATTTTGAAAAACTGGGAAGTCATTACACAACTTTAAGCATCACCATCTCTGGAAAGAGAATAAGGAATGAGAAGTGTTGAAATATGCAGAAGCACTTGACTGAATAAAGTTATTTTGCTATGATAGTATAAGACATATTATAATAATAAAGACTCATCATCTAGCTACGACCTTTATAATAAAACTCACAGTGGTATTTGTCCTTTCAAATCAATTTCCTTTTCCTTAGATGTAGACAAGGGCACTGTGCTGTGTTTTAATGCAATGAATCATTATATACGTGTGTGTGTGTGTGTGTGTAAGTTACATAGCAGTACTAAGCCCATTACTGCCTTATAATTGCCAGCATTCTCCTTTGGTTTTACTACTGCATTGGTTATATCTGTTCTTAAGAGCACCTACTCAAGAGTAGAACAATAGCCTGCTTGGGGCAGGGAGTAAACACTGCTTCTTTCCAACTGTGTGGCTCAAAAAAAGGTTATGTCTCAATAATAAGGGAAATCATCTCCTGGGGTTGGCACAGAGTAAAGTTAATTACTCCCAGTTGCTACAATAATGCTTCATGCACAATAAGCAGTCAGCGTTTATTAATTTAAATTGAAGCACCAATTCTCATAATAAAATTATTTTCTGGATATTAGAAATATGTAGAGGAACAGCATTAATTATTTCAATCAGTAGGAATGTATCAAGAAATGAATCTAAAATGGACCATGGAGTTAAACCTTTTTTACTCATCCCTTCAATCAAGTATTATTAAGGATCTGGTATGTTCTAGGGGAGATGGTAGACCTTGACACACACAGAGATCAATCTGCCAGTGGCAACAAAGCTGATCATCTAAAACTTGTCCCTTTCCCTTTTCTTCATACATACAAGCACATCTTAAAACATTTTATACCAAGCAGTGGTGGTGCATTCTTTTAATCCCAGCACTTGGGAGGCAGAGGCTGGCAGATTTCTGAGTTCGAGGCCAGCCGGGTCTACAGAGTGAGTTCCAGGACAGCCAGGAGTATACAGACAAACCCTATCTCGAAAAACCAAACCAAACAAAGAAACAAAGAAACAAAGAAACACACACACACACACACACACACACACACACACACACACACACACAAACATTTTATTAGTGCCTGTGAATTGTGCAAAATAATTAATTTCCCTTTGACATATTTTATATACTTATCAAACATATTTATTCATAATCATTTTATACATATTGCTATCTGTCTTCCCCACTAATAACAAAGCACATTTTGAAAACAAGATTAAAAAAGGACAGTAAAGCACGGATGCTATTTTCTTTAATTAATTGAGTATATGAATACTCTATTTGCATGTATGCCTGTATGATGAAAGTGAGCATCAGATCCCACTATACATGATTGTAAGCCACTACGGAGTTGCTTGGAACTCAGGATCTCTGGACTAGCACCAAGTGCTCCAAACTGCTGAGCCATCTCTCCAGCCTGTGTCAATGCTTTTTGTGACGTCTGAGGTGGGTAGTAGTAATTCTGTGTTCTTATTCTTCTCTGTAGCGCCTCACTTCCTCATCCCTATTATTTACAATTGCTAAATGTGTGACTTCAAACTCTTGTGTAAGAAAATCCTTTTTTTTTTTTTTTTTTCGAGACAGGGATTCTCTGTGTAGCCCTGGCTGTCCTGGAACTCACTCTGTAGATCAGGCTGGCCTTGAATTTAGAAATCCACCTGTCTCTGCCTCCCAAGTGCTGGGATTTAAGGCACGCACCACCAGCAGATGACAATTTCATATCACACATTTATGAGGTACATGTGATAATTTGATGTAGATTTACCTGTAGATTTACATGAATGAAATTAATGAATAAATCATTATTAGCTTTATTCATTTATTTATTCTTTTAAAAAAAGAAAAGGTTTATTTATTTGTTTGTTTATTTATTTATTTACTTGATAAGTTTGAGTGTTCTGCCTGTATATAAATATGTATACTACATGTATCCCTAATGCCTTCGGGGTCCAGAAGAAATTATTGGATTCCCATGGAGTTGTAGTTTAAATGAGTGTAGGCTACTAAATTGATTAATGCACCAAGGAACTGTGTCACAAAGCAAAGGCAGAACTAATTGTGCTGTTCTCTAGTTCACTGGACTAACCACTCACCTTTCTAACTTCTGCATTTGTGATATATTCCTCTCTGGTGGGTCATTTTATCAACATCTAACTGTTGGTATTTTCTTTCTAGGAATTCAAATTTCAAATAGCTTTATCACATAGGAATAAGGGAGCATATACTTCATGAATAAAGCTAATAGTGATTTATTCATTAACTTCAATCATGCAAATCTACAGGTAAATCTACATCAAATTACCAAATGTATCTCATAAATGTGTGATATGAAATTGTCAACTGCTGGGCAGTGGTGGTGCATGCCTTAAATCCCAGCACTTGGGAGGCAGAGGCAGGTGGATTTCTAAATTCAAGGCCAACCTGGTCTACAGAGTGAGATCCATGACAGCCAGGGCTACACAGAGAAACCCTGTCTCGAAAAACAAGAAGAAAGAAAGAAAGAGAGTGCACTGCCAGGGAGAGCGGACTGCTGAGGAGGGACCCTGGTCTGGTCCCGGTCGTCCGGCGCCTGTCCCGCCCAAGGAGGGGTGTTCGCCTGGCGGCAGTCCCCAGGCTGACCCGGCACCAGCACCTGTCCCCGCCCGAGGAGGGGTGTTCACCTGGGAGTTGTCCCCTGGCATCC
>NC_034592.1:40690540-40704293 GCF_900095145.1 Mus pahari | reverse complement strand
AACAAAAAAAAAAAAGAAAGAAAGAAAGAAAGAAAGAAAGAAAGAAAGGAAGGAAGGAAGGAAGGAAGGAAGGAAGGAAGGAAGGAAGGAAGGAAGAAATTGTCAGCTAAGTGTAATCAAATGCAAATCATATATTTAAAGCACATAGTTTTGAAAGTTTCTATGATTTGTTTATTTATGCATGTATTTATTTACTTACTACAGTGTTATGATTGAATCTAGACCCTCAGTAATGCTATGCAAGTTCTCTGCCATTCACTGTGTTATAACTCACTGACCTAAAAAATTGCTCTAAGGTCTCCATTTCTTTGCCTACTTCCCCATGTCTCCTGGATCCAGTAGACCCAATCACAGCAAAGGGTTCACTTTATTTCTACTTTAAAATGAGCTTGCACTGCTGAGTTCAGGCAGATGTGCATATGCTTTTCCTACCACTTGTCTGAAACTTCTCTTCTTGTGTCTACAAATAACTTTCATGTTGCTGAATCCCAGTGATCTGGTTTTGTATTATCATCTTACTTTTCCTATCAGAAATGACACATCTGGCCATTCAGCTTCCTTGAAACATTTTATCCACCATCTTTATTCTTCTGCTCTTGAGGCAACCTTGTCTACTAAATCTTCTGGTGACATATCAGTATCTTGATTTGTGGTTCCATTGCAAAGACTTCAGATCCAGAACCATTACACAATGCAGTCCCCATAGTTTATTACTTAAAATTTGGATTTTGGTCTCCTCTCTGTACTCTGTAACTTCAATACTCTGTCAATTCAAGCTTTAATTCCACCTATCTATTAAGACTCTAAAACATAGGTCTGTAGCATAAAGGTATACCCCTCCCATACAATTGTACTTCCACCAACAGACTAAATACACATCACAAAATCTTAATTATAGACCAGATTTTTGACATCCTGTCAAAACTTTCTTTATCACAGTGAAGTCAACAACAATTTCTAGTTGTTCAGCCTTCCCAAATTTGCATTTCACTTTGACTGCACTCTTACTTTTTTCTCTTTTTATTAGATATTTTCTTCACTTACATTTCAAATGCTATCCCAAAAGTCCCCTATACCCTCCCCCACCCTGTTCCCCAAACCCACCCACCCCCGCTTCCTGGCGCTGGCATTCCCCTGTACTGGGTTATATAATCTTCACAAGACAAAGGCCTCTCATCCCATTGATGGCCTACTAGGTCATCCTCTGCTACATATGCAACTAGAGACACAGCTCTGGGGGTACTAGTTAGTTCATATTGTTGATCCTCCTATAGGTTTGCAGACCCCTTTAGCTCCTTGGGTACTTTCTCTAGCTCCTTCATTGGGGGCCCTGGGGTCCATCCAATAGATGACTGTGATCATCCACTTCTGTATTTGCCAAGCACTGGCATAGCCTCACAGGGGACAGCTGTATCAAGGTCCTTTCAGCAAAATCTTTCTGGCATATGCAATAGTGTCTGGGTTTGGTGGTTGTATATGGGATGGATCCCCGAGTGGGGTAGTCTCTGGATACACATGTGGGCATACAAACATAAATGCACACATATAACTTGTGCCCATATACCTGAGATAGATTTTTAAAATCTTGCAATAGATTCCTAAAAAGAGTATAATTTTATCATCACTGAAGTCTCCTTCAGTCTTTCATTTTTGAACTCCACCTGCAACAGGAATGTTAATGGTTGGTTTATGGACATGATTAATTTATCTTCAGTGGCACAAAAGTAACATAAAGTTGTAGATCAGCAGCAACTCCTTAAAATGCCACCTGGTTATAGAGTATTTTGACACTGAACAACCTTGTGTGTGCCACATTTGAGACTAAAAGTGTATCTTGTCAGTTGTTTTATTAGGAAATGTCTATGTAGCATGTCAGTCTGGGCTTGGAAAACTGGCACTTCACAAGAATGAAAATGTGTAAGATAATGGTGGCACAATATGCGTTGAAAGAAGTTAAGATGTATTACCCAAGCGACTAATAGTGCAGAAATTCTTGAAACCAAGCATTCTCCTTCATCCATCTTCTACGTGATTATTTTACAATGGAACCACTTGCTATTCACCTCCATTCCATTAGGCAACCAAATTACATGCCAAGCTAGCTTTATAAATAGAACCCTGAGTAGGTGGGCCATGGCCAAAGGAAAACAGGGAATCAATTTATTTATCTAATCTCATCTTTTAGAAATGCATTTTTCTTTTCTATTTAAATATATATAAACTGTCAGGGCTATGGAGACAATAAGAAGAAAGGTCACAATAATTCAAAATAACTTAGGAAAAGTATAATACTTTAAGTATTTTGCAAATATAATAAGACATAAATCTATACCAGACATGATGAAAATTCTATTATAGCTATTGAGGCCATAGAATCACTGATTTATTAACAAGACTACTTTGCATCTAGTGGTCAGATCAAATTTGATTTACACACAAGTCTTACGTGAAGTAGCATTTTATTTAATCATGGGTGATGAGTATCTAAGTAGTTAATAAGATGAAGAAAAGAATATAATCCTGTGTGGCAGCTGCTTAAGAAAAACAAAAAGGAAAACAAGCAAACAAACAAAAGACACACCTGAAGCTCCCTGCCCTGATCTTCTCATGACTGTTTATAAATTTGTTTCCAATACTACAAAGACAATCTTCTTATATTTCAAGAGAGATAAGATGCCTAATCTGAAAATGGAGATGGGAACCTCTGATCAAGAAAATCCAAACACACTCAACCTGATAGAAAAGAAAATGGGATGTTATGGAGTGTGTCTGAACTGGAGAGCTCCATCAGGTTCCTCTCCTTGGAGAGTGAGGAACCAGGCAGAAGAGGGGGAGAAAAGATGGTAGGATTCAGAGGGAATGGAGGATACCAAAAGCATATGACCCACTGAATCAAATAAGCAGGGCTCAGATGGGCTCACAGAGACCAAAATAATAATCATGGGCCTGCAAGGGTCTGTAGCAGGAGCTCTGATTATATGTTATAGCTGTTAGCTTTTTCTTCTAGTGGGCCTCCTAACAGTGGGATTGGAGGTGTCTCTGACTCTTTGGCTGCTGTTGCTACTCTTTCCCTCCTATTGGGTTGCCTTATCCAGCCTTGATAGGAGGGTGTTCGCCTTGTCTTGTCACGTTTTGTTTTGTCCTATTTGGTTGTTTTCTTTTCAGAAAGACCTTGTCCTTTCTGAAGGGAAACAGATAGAAAATGGGAGGTAAGGAGGATCTTGGGGGGGGGGGGAGTGGAGGGAGGAGAAACTCTGGTTGAAATGCATTACCTTGACCCGGCATCATTAGAGAGGATTTCTCTAGCAGCAGATATCAGTGGGCACAGAACCCCCCCAGCCAGGCATGTTATGGAGTGTGTCTGAACTGGAGGACTCCATTAAGTTCCTCTCCTTGGAAAGTGAAGAACCAGGCAGAAGAGGGGGAGAAAAGATGGTAGGATTCTGAGGGAATGGAGGATATCGAAAGCATATGGCCCAGTGAATCAAATAAGAAAAAAAAGAATATAAAATGCATATGAAAAAAATCTATTTATAAAGTATTTTTCAATAAAAATAAAAGAAAGACATTAAGATTATATTTTATCCTTTATTCCTTGAGGGTGACAGAATCTGGCCAAAATAGGCCCATACAAGGCAAATGCAAGGCATTTGGAAGGTGATAAAGAATATATTCAAACATAATGGGACTCATGTGAGGGAAGCACAGACCTTAAATAGCTTCAGAGGGCCCTGGCCAGGTCACAGTTCACATGTGCTGTCACCTGATTGCCATGAGCTGCTGCCTCCTGTAAGCCACCATGGTGGCTGGCATGCCCTGCCTCCATTCAAGGTGAAGCTGAGCAGAGCTAGGGATGTCATTTTATGAAGGGAAGTTTCAGTGAATCCTCAGGGTCAATGGCATTCCTGTCTTGGAGCTGATTCTTAGAGTGCACAGAGATTAGAAGCTGCCATAATTCTATTAGTCCTAGCCTAATAGAATTATGGGATCCTATCTAAGTTTACCAATCATCTTAGCTAATTTTGTTCATTTGGATAGCTTAAATGAGCTTGTAAGATGAAGATGAAAGTGATTTGCATTATGGATATTAGAGGGGGAAAATATACTGAATGGTCACATACCCAAAATTTTTGTTTGGTTGGGGTTTTTTTTTGGGGGGGGGTGTTAGTTTAGTTTTTTGTTTGTTTGTTTGGGGGGTTATTTTGTTTTTGTTATTTCTTTTTTAAATAAATTCATCCCATTCCTCTTCCCCCACCCCTGTCTCCAAGAGGATGCTCCCACACCACCAGGCCTACCCCCTCCCTGGGGCCTGAGACCACTTGAGAATTAGGCACATCTCCCATTGAGGCCAGACCCAACAGTCCTCTGCTATATATGTATCCGGGGACTCAGACCAGCTCCCTGGGGTATAGATTAGTTGAGACTGTTGGTCTTTGTATGGGGTCACTCCCCAATTCTGCTTATTCCATCCTTCTAATTCGACCATAGGGTCCTTGATTTTAGTCCAATGATTATATGTTGGGAGTAAGTATCTGCTTCTGTTTCAGTCAGTTGCTGGTTGTGCCTCTCAGAGGACAGCCATGCCAGGCTCCTGTCTGTAAGCACATCATAGTATAGGTAATAGTGTCAGACCTTGGTGTCTCCCCGTGAGGTAAATCCCCAGTTGGGCTGGTCACTGGACCACCTTTCCCTAAGTCTCTTCCTTTTTATCCCTGCAGATCTATTAGACAGGAACACTTCTGGTTCAGAAATTTTGACTGTGGATTGGTAACATCCCTCCTCTTGGAGCTCTGTGTATCCACTGGAGGTAGACTCTTCAAGTTCCCTCTCCCCACTGTTGGGTATTTCATTAAGGTCCCTCCCACTGATTCCAGAGAGTTTCTCATCTCCCAGATCACTGGTACTTTCTACGGGGTCTCCCCACTTCCCATGCTCTGAAACAGTATATTTTCATTCATTCTGCTGGCCCTCTAGGCTTCTCTCCTGTCTCACTCCCCGCCCCCACCTTATCATATTCCCCTTTTCTCCTCCCCCTTCCATCCAAATCCCTCCCTCCCTTTGCCTCTTGTGATTATTTTCTTCCTCCTACTATGTGAGATTAAAGCATCCTCACTGGGCCTTTCTGCTTGTTAAAGTTCTTAAGTTCTGTGAGTTGTATTACTTTTTGGCTAATATTCACTTAGTGAGTACATACCAGGTATGTCCTTTTGGGTCTGAGTTATCTCACTCAGGATGATACTTTCTAGTTCCATCCATTTGCTTGCAAAGTTTATGAAGTCATTGTTTTGAATAGCTGAGTAGTATTCCATTGCGCAAATGTACCACAATTTTTGTATCCATTCTTCCATTTTAGGACATCTGGGTTGTTTCCAGCTTCTGACTTTTACAAATAAGGCTGCTGTGAACATTGTGGAGCACATTCTTTTATATATATATGATAAACAGGTTGAGAAAGAAATGGGGAGAAACAACACCCTTCACAATAGCCACAAATAGTATAAAATATCTTGATGAAACTATTCCCAAGCAAGTGAAATATCTGTACAATAAGAACGTCAAATCCCTGAAAAAAGAAATTGTAAAAGACGTCAGAAGATGGAAAGATCTCCCACGCTCATGGATTGGTAGGATTTACATAGTAAAGAAAACTTTCCTACTAAAAACAATCTATAGATTTAAGGCAATCCCTATCAAAATTCCAGCACAGTTCTTCACAGACACGGAAAGAGCGATTCTCAATTTCGTATGGAAAAACAAAAAAACCCAAGGTAGTGACAACAACTCTTAACAATAAAAGAACTTCTCGGTGAATCACCATCCCTGGCCTCAAAATATACTACAGAGCAATAGTGATAAAAACTGAATGGCATTGGTACAGAGACAACAGATCAATCAATGGAATAGAATTAAAGATTCAGAAATAAGTTCACACACTTATAGACACTTGATTTTTGACAAAGAAGCCAGAAAGATACAATGGAGAAAAAAAAAAAAAGCATGTTCAATAAATGGTGCTGGTCTAATTGGCATTCTCTATGTAGGAAAATGAAAATAGATCCATATTTATCACTTTGCACAAAGCTCAATTCCAAGTGAATTAAGGACCTCAACATAAAACCAGATACACTGAATCTAATAGAAGAGAAAGTGGGAAAGTGCCTTGAACTTAATGGCACAGAGGGAAATTTCCTAAACAGAACTCCAATGACTCAGGTTCCAAGACCAACAATTGATAAATGGGACCTTATGAAACTGAAAGGCTTCTATAAAGCAAAAGACACAGTTGATAGGACAAATCAGTAACATACAGAATGGGAAAAAAATTCTTCACTAACCCCATATCTGATAGAGGGCTAATATCCAAAATACATAAAGAACTCAAGAAACTAACCTCCAGAACACCAATAACTCAATTTAAAAATGGGCTACAGAGCTAAACAGAGAATTGATAAAAGAGGAATCTTGAATGGCCTAGAATCACTTAAAGAAATGTTCAATATCCTTAGTCATTAGGGAAATGACAATCACAAAACGACCCTGGAATTCCACCTTACACCAATCAGAATGGATAAGATCAAAAACTCAGGTGACAGCACATGTTGACAAGCATGTGAAGAAAGAGAAACACTCCTCCATTGCTGGTGGGATTGCAAACTGGTGAAACCACTCTGGAAATCAACCTGGCAGTTCCTTAGAAAATTGGATATAGATCTACCTGACAACCCGGATATACCACTCTTGGGCATATACCCAAATGATGCCCCATGTACCCAAGTTTTTAAAAGTTAAAGCAACAAACATTACATGGAATGTTTGCTTTATTGCCACCAGAGAGTTAGATTAAAGCCAGGAACCTGGTAGCCCTGACAGCTTATAGGCTTAGCCACTGGTCTTCAATTAGGTCCCTCAGTCTACAAAATTTTCCAAAAACTCTTACAGAAGCAAATGAACAAAAAACATGTAAATGAAAAAAAAAAAAAAAAAGGAATAAAGAAAATCAGGGAAATGAGATTTATTCACTGCAGCCACATTGGAAGGAGTAATAAAAACTATCCAGTGATAAGTCCCATACACATCCATGTTCAAGGTCTTAACATATGTTTAGGTTTAAAGCATGAACATGAATTTTGAATAATTAAGCAGTCCTGATTAGACTGTGGCCACTCCCATAGTTTCCCAACATTTTCTTGGCCTCAGTATCTTCTGCAAGACAGGCTGACAAATTGAAATAATTCTGAAGTCTTTTCTCTGGCTGGTACCTGCCTTTAAAATCTTCCTTTTTCCCAGCATGATAGATATTCCTGGTAAACTCCAGTTTAGGACTATTGTTTCAATTGTCTGACAGTCAAAAGGAAAGACACAAGTTCTCTTTAGAATGCCTTCACTCCTGTCATATTACAAGATAACCAACATGGTAAGATTGGTTGTAAATATAATTTATTAGAGACTTTTAACTAGTTAGCAAGGGGACAAGATTAAAAAGTAACAAAATAGATGACTACCAAAAAGAGTTATATTTCCCTGGATAGTGAGAATTTTAGAGAAGTTTTTTAATAGTAATCAGAAGAGTTTTGATAGGTCAAGCATCAGCTCTGTGTTTAGTGTGTGCCTTTACAATTTTTACTTAAATCTCACTGTGCCAAAACTTCTTTGGATTTATGACCCACAATTCAAACATTTCTGTATGTATTTTTTCCGTCTTTCTCAGTACATTGTGCTCATGACCCATCATCAAGCAGAAAAAGATAAAATGCTGAATATTTATACAGCATACACTGAAGGACCCTGCTGTGAGCTATTAGCTTCATAGATGACGTATGCTCCCTGTTGGAAGCCTAAGAAATGGTAAGAGCTTGTATCCCTTTTTTATAAAAAGCACATAAGAAGCACCTGTTTGCCAGTTTCATTACACTTCCCCTAATGAATGCCTCCAGGGAACAGAACTCAGGGAAAAAAATTTTCCCTTTCCTGCTATAAATAGAGAAAGGTATTTAAAAGTTCTCATTTAAATGTGAGTAGTGTTATCTGTAACAATTTTCAAGAATGTAATACCCCTCAAGAATATAAATGAGCTGTACTCTGTGTGTTCTCCATAACGACTACGGTAGGAAGACGGTTTCTTACAATGTTTTGCTAATTTCGTCTCCTACCCAACCAAGGTGCCTTGGAGAGAGGAAACTCAGTTAAGTCACAACTTATTCTGAGAAACTCTTAAGCATTCTCCCCCCTTAACATAAACATACATTCATTCAAGGATGCCGACAATGTATACAGTCTTTACTAGTCATTGGCCTGCAATATCATTTTAATGTGTATTTTGCCACTTTTAGGCAAGGGCAATGTAATACTTTAAACTGATTTTCTGGTTCTCTTGTATGTTGTGAATCGTGTACTAAAAAAATAAAGTGTGGTTTGTTGCCATAAACAAAAGATTTATTGTTCTCCGTCATCTGCATGACTGTCCTTACACTCCACGGACACCCTATCCTAGTCTCTATTTCTCTGTTCAACTCTTAAATGCTTTCTTAATCGCAGGCATTGCCCACTCTCTATTCAATACTCCTGAGCAAGCTCATCTATAGACGGATTTTATAATAGCAGCTTTCAAACTGTGATTTGCAAGGTAATCAATTATGTGTGAAAAGAAAATTGCAGGTATTAAATATTTTTTAAAAAGAGCTTAGCTCTTTAATGTTTATTTAAAATGTGCATTATACACAGAATTATATAGGTATATAAATCAGTATAAGACTACATTAAATTGGCCAAACTCAAATGCTATAGATGTACATTTTGCTGAATATATACTTTATAAAATACATGTTATGTGAATTTACCTGTCATATGTCTGTGTGTGTGTGTGTGTGTGTGTGTGTGTGTGTGTTTTCACTAGCGTAGAGTAAGTTTTACCAAATCTGTTTCTCCTGATAATGAATCTTTGCTTCACCAAGTTTTAGTCAGACCACTGGACTTTGTCCTGGATCTATATGTCCAATTTCTTGCCAAATTAAACTTTAGTAAGAATGCCCACTAAATTTGGTTAGCTGGAATTCCCATAATCCATACCTGATAGTCCTTGATGTCTGTAAGGGGATGGGCTGATACCAAGGTCTGGTTCCCTAATAGGTTCTTGATTTTGTCAGTAAAGAAGACCTAGGGCCAGTTGCTGCACAGAAGATACAGTTGGGAATTCAGGGGTCACAGGAGGAAATGGAAGAAGCAGGAGAAGAAAGGGGGCATTTCTTCCATGCTTTAGAAGGAGAAGAAAGCAACAATATGAACTAACCAGTACCCCCTGAGCTCAAGTCTCTAGCTGCATATGTAGCTGAAGATGGCCTAATCAGCCATCATTGGGAAGAAAGGCCCCTTGGTCTTGTAAACTTTATATGACCCAGCACAGGGGAAGGCCAGGGCCAAGTAGTGGGAGTGGGTGGGTAGGGGAGCAGGGGCGGGGGGGATTATAGGGAACTTTTGGGATAGCATTTGAAATGTAAATAAAGAAAATAATAATAAAAAATGTGCAGGTAAAAAAAAAACAATGAATTTATGAAATTCTTGGGCAAATGGGTATATCTGGAGGATATCATCCTTAGTGAGGTAACCCAATCACAAAAGAAGTCACAGGATATGCACTCACTGATAAGCAGATATTAGCCCAGAAACTTAGAACACCCAAGATACAATTTGCAAAACACAAGAAAACCAAGAAGAAGGAAAACCAACGTGTGGCTATTTCATTCCTCCTTAGAATAGGGAACAAAATACCCATGAAGGGAGTTACAGAGACAAAGTTTGGCGCTAAGATGAAAGAATGGACTATCCAGAGACTACACCATCCGGGGATCCATCCCATCATCAGCCACCAAACCCAGACACTATTGCACATGCCAGCAAGATTTTGCTGAAGGGACCCTGATATAGCGGTCTCTAGTGAGGCTATGCCAGTGCCTGGCAAACACAGAAGTGGATGCTCACAGTCAGCTATTGGATGGAACACAGGTCCCCAGTGGAGGAGCTAGAGAAAGTACCCAAGGAGCTAAAGGGGT
The DNA here is from genome assembly GCF_900095145.1 of Mus pahari. NCBI lineage: Eukaryota > Metazoa > Chordata > Mammalia > Rodentia > Muridae > Mus > Mus pahari. The sequence continues at coordinate 40,694,247 of NC_034592.1, read as the reverse complement.
CTGCAACCCTATAGGTGGAACAACAATATGAACTAACCAGTACCCCCCAGAGCTCGTGTCTCTAACTGCATATGTAGCAGAAGATGGCGTATTCAGGCATCATTGGGAAGAGAGGCCCCTTAGTCTTGCAAACTATATATGCCCCAGTACAGGGGAACACCAGGGCCAAGAAATGGGAGTGGGTGGGTAGGGGAGCAGGGGCGGGGGGGTATAGGGAACTTTTGGGATAGTATTTGAAATGTAAATAAAGGAAATATCTAATAAAAAAAAACTTCCCCCCCCCACCCCCCAAAAAAAGAAGGAGAAGAAAGCAACAGTCATATAAGGCCTTGTGGCAGCCAGGGCCTGTGGCCCTGCTGTGGGCTAGTTGCCACAGTTGTTTGGAAAGGGCTGATTGGAACAGGCCATTGAGTTTGGGGCAGAAGTAGAGACAAAAGTGGTGGTTTGGTAAGGAAACATATTTCCAGGAAGGAGATTCTGCACCCAGAAATTGTACCATGACAGAAAAAAGAACTAGCAGGGGCCAGAGAGTGGTTACAGTTCCTGGGAAAAGAGGGTAACACGCATTTTAAAATTACATGCAACAGGCATATAACTGGATTTTTCATCCTTAGCATCTTCCAAATAATATATGATCACATGGCCTGTTGTGATTATAAAAATGATAAAAATATAAGAATATGTTCTATGAGGGTGTGGTGAGGTGTGGGGGAAGAAAGTGCTTCAGTGGGCCCATGCCAAGGCATCCCTTCCCCCTGAGGGACCAGACACAGGATGATGGTATACTATAGAATAGAGTTTATTCAGGGCATGGGGAGGGAAGTTAAGAGAGGCAGAGAAAAGCAAAGGGAGGGAGGGGGAGAGAGAGAGAGAGAGAGAGAGAGAGAGAGAGAGAGAGAGAGAGAGAGAGAGAGAGAGAGAGAGAGCAGCCATGACACATTGGGGGGTGGAGGGAATGGGGAGTGAGGGGGAGCAAGGAGCAAAGGCAAGAAAGAGAGGCAAGACTAAAAGAGAGAGGAGGGGGCAAACAGTCCCTTTTACAATGGGCCAAGCTGACCTGGATGTTGCCAGGTAACTGTGGGGGTGGAGTCCAGACAGAATACCAACATGACCTACAGTCAACAAAAATCCTTTAATCCATTTTAGGCCTCAACTGTGAATACTGAGGGTTCTCTGAGCCATTGCTGGAGCTAACCACTGAGGTATCTCATTCAACCACCTGTAGGGAAGTGAGGTAGAAGTTGGAAACATGCCTGCCCCTGCCAGGCATCACAATGACAGCTTAATGCGATAGCTACTTTTTGTTGCTATGATCAAATGACATAATCAAGGCAGCTTACAGAAAGAAGAACTTCTTTGTGCTCAAGGTGCCTGATAGAGAGTGCATAATGATTTGAGGGGTGAGGAGGAGCATGGTAGCAGTTAGCTATAGCAGGAAGATGAGAGATCCTGTTTGCACCCACAAGCAAGAAGTGAAGACTTGAAATGGAATAAAGCTCTATCTCCTCAGGGCCTGTTCTAAGTGCTGTACTTCCTTAGTAAAGCTTTACTAATCCCCCAAAGAAAACACCAATGAGGACCAAGTTTTCAAATACCTGAGTTTACAGGAGACAGTCTTCATGCAAATCACCATGCATGTTTATAATAAGACAAAAATTGAGAGAGAAAGCACAAAATATTTACACTGAGTCTACATTGATTTAGAAAATATTGAAGTAATGAGAATCAGGACAAGTCTGAGACAAGAGGTCAATCTATATGCAGGACCTATTGCTTCAGATTCGCTGGGGTAAACAGTCTGAAAATGTTTCAATAATGATTCAGCAATGTAAGAAGCTCTATTTTTAATTTGGCACAAAGGTATTAACTGATTAACTTCCTTTTATATCTTCCCACTCTCTTCTCTAATCCTTGTAATTAAATTTAGGATAGTTCAGGGCTTTTCTTTAATATTACTTTATTTAATTTTCTGTGGGGGTTGTTCTCACCTATTAATGAGTCTGTGGAAGTTAGAAGTCTGTTTTTGGGTGTGTTTATCTAGCCTGGATTATGTCCTGCTTTAGTTTTGAGACAAGGTCTCTTCAGGAAATCTAAAGTTCATTTTGTCTATACTGACTGGACAGTACTAGGATTATAGGTCTATTTTTCATTGTTTGGCTTTTACTTTATGGTTGTTAGATAGCCAAACTCAAATCCTCATACTTCCATATGAAATCACTATTGCCTAGCTCATGAATTTTCACCAACTCTCCATTTCCTCACCACATGGATTGCTTATTTGTCAATTTACCCAGAGTCCTTCACTTATCCTTCATACTTAACTCTTTGCAACCTCTGTCTACTGGACTCAGTTCTGTTCTTTGCTATTACCTCAGGCTTGTTCATATTTAGTTTACAGTGTAGCCTGATTCTATACTGAGGTCTCCATGATTTATCTCAATAGCTCTGAATAAAACTAGTTCTTAATCACATGACCTCCCTACTTTCCTTTTTTCCCTTGACATAGCTGTTCCTTCAACTCAGCAGTAACACCAGCATGCACCAGCCATCCCAACTGATAGGATATGCTGGTCTCCCATAATTCTCTCACATTCACCCACTTACCAAAGATTCATCCTAAGAGCAACCCTCAAATCCTGTCTTCCCTGTCCATCCTGATAAGCAAAACACACCTTGGCCTCCTGCCCTGTGGTTGAACTACTCTCAAGTAGGACTTGCCTTTGCCAGAGTGTTCATTGGAAAACCCAAGTATGACCTGTAATTTTTCAATGAGTCTCCAAGGCTTCCAAGACCCTATGAGTTTGCATCTGTATGTACTTGAGACCCGCAGAGTCTAACATCTCCCTCCCATCTCACTCCCAGTGAACTGCCTACTGCTCGCTGTATATAGTGAATAATGCATGCTTACGTACATTCATGCATGAATTGCTCTCACTGTTCCCTACATTACAGCCTAAATCCCACTTGTGTTTTGGATAAATTTCTTAAAATTCATATACAGTAAAACCTCATGCAGCAATTTCTTGCCATGTATAGTTACTTGTGTGCAACTAAACACAAGTCACATTAATACCTATATTTATTTATACATTATTTAAATATGTCTTTTGTGATTTATTTTTAATCTATTTTTATTAATTCTTTGAAATTTCCATATGATGTTTTGATTATATCCAGTCTCCATTACTCTCCCTAACTCCTCCCAGATCCACCCTTCACCCTTTCCATCCATCATATTCTCTTTGTTAAGAATCTACAATGTCCATTTTGTGTTAACTATGCACTGCTGGGATGAAATCATCCACAGAAGAATGGTAGACCTAGCAGTGGCCACATTCTTTTCCTACATAAGAACTATTAGCAATTGAGGAATACTAGAAGTAGGTTGTCAAATGTGAAATGGTTATCCCTAAAAACATACATACAAGTAACATTGTACAGAATGAATAGGTTATATTTAGGAATATATGTGTATGAACATATACATATATGTGCATGCAATAACAATTAGTGAAAATAGGTCCTGAAGGAGACCAGAGAACACAGGGAGGCATATATGGGAAAGTTCAGGTAAGGGAAGGGAACAGACAATGTTGTAATTATATTTTAATCTCAAAAAAGAAGAAGATGATGAAGAAGAAGAAGAAGAAGAAGAAGAAGAAGAAGAAGAAGAAGAAGAAGAAGAAGAAGAAGAAGAAGAAGAAGAA
>NC_034592.1:40687556-40690405 GCF_900095145.1 Mus pahari | reverse complement strand
CCCCCCCCCCCGCTGCCGCCACTCCACACAAGAATGTTGAGTAGTTTTATTTAGTATAGGTCATGGGCCAGTAACTACAACTACTCTGTTCATAAGTGCAGCAGTCCTGTTATGTCCAGGGTATACTGTTTCCCTTCAGTCCTGCCTGATTTCTGGCTCTTATAATTTCCCTTTCCTACCCACTAAGGTAATCCCTGAGTATTCAGTGAGGGAATGATTTAGATGTCCCTTATTTGGATAAGCATCCCACTGACATTTTCTGCATTTGGATCAGTCACATGTTTCTTTGATAAACCACCATCCTCTGCACAAAGAAACTTCTCTGATGAAGTCTGAAAGCTTTAATAATCTATGGATATAGAATTATGAATTTGGATGTCTATCTGATATTATGTCCATCTGGCAGAAAAATTGTATTCAATTTACTTCTGGGGCCTGTAAGCTCTCCAGCCCTGAGTTCTTTGACAGATTTACAGTAACAGACATGAGTTTTATACTCCATGGTGGATCTTCAATCCAATCAGAAAGTGGTTGGTGACTACCATAGCATTCATGCCACTATTGCATCAAGGTAGTATAGGCACATCAGCATATCTTGCATGCTGGTCATTGCTGTAAATCATATGTTTCATAATTAAGTGAGATTGTTGATCTTCTCTCCTTAAGATATTTATTCCCTCTCACCACCAATGGTCTCTTTTTTACTTCCTGTATTCTGTAAGAATAATAACCTATATGAAAAGTCAACATATGGGAATTGAAAGATCCACATATGAATGAGATTAACTTTCCAATTTTAACTAAACTTATTGTTATCATATTTTCATAATGTTGTAATCATATATAATATCTTTGGGCTAAATATCTTTATCAGACTATAAAGATATTTAATTCTGGTTATTTAAATTTGCATGTCTGTCTTTCCAGTAATATGCTAGTGCCTTATAGAAATCAGCATTTACTTTGAAATGCAAAGACTACATCCATCTGTTATATTCTATATCTATATCTATATTAGATGGATGAATGAAGGGCAAATTGAAGTGAAGAGGGTTATCATAGTCAAAAGCAGAAAGAAGAAGCAAACATGTTTTATTCAGTTTGAAAGTTGATATAGTTATTCTGGCATCACATGCAAAATACTTAGAAACTTATACTTTGTCCTAACAAGAGAAAAAGCTGAACAAATTGAAAAATCAGCAATGCCTCCTGGACTATGAGAAAAATGATATCACGGGAGAATTTCTGGTTCTAAAATTGGAGTATCAAATCATATTGAAGTCAAGCTCTCTGAAGGAACCAATGCTACCTTAAGAATAACTAAAACACAACTGACATATACATGCTAGAAGGGATATATATATATATATATATATATATATATATATATCAGAGATAAACTCTGTGAGAAACATGGTCATATAGGGCACCCACATATCTGAGTCACTGCTAAGCACAGCCGTCTTCATTTTCCACTGGAGAAACCTAACACCACAGATGGTATACATCTACACATACCAGTTCTTTATGTATACATAAGCCCATGACAAAACTTGGCGCATAAATTTGACATAATAATTAATAGTAGTAGTAGTAAACAAGACTATAATAGAGTAATTTAAGAATGTGCTATAACAAGCTATGTAAATGATCTCTCAAAATATCTTACTATGCTTATCTTTCTTCAGGTTCCATCTCTATACCATTGGACATTTCAGCTAAGGTCACCCCCAGTGAGTCCTGGGACTCTCTCACATCCCAGGTCTCTGGAACTTTCTAGAGGGTCCTCTCTAACCCTCAACCTCAGAGGGGCATATTTACATTCATTCTCTTGGCCTTCTGAGCTTCTCTCCTGTTCCTCCTCATACCAGATCCTGGCCCCCTTTTCCCCTCCTCCTTCACTCTCCCACCAGGGCCCTCCCTCTCTCTGCCTCCCATGATTATTTTGTTCCTCCTCCCAAGTGGGATTGAAGCATCTTCACTTGGGCTTTTCTTCTTGTTTAACTCCTTATGGTCTGCAGGTTGTACCATGGACATTTTATACTTTTGGTCTAATACCTACTTATCATAGACTATATAAGCATGCCCATTTAGGTCTGGGTTACTTTACTCAGGATGATATTTTCTAATTCTATCCATTTGCCTGAAAAATTCATAATGTCCTCATTTTTAATAGCCAAGTAGTACTACATTGTTTAAATAAACCACATTTTCTATGTCTATTCTTCACTTGAGGGACACCTGGGTTGTTTCCAGTTACTAGTTATTAGGAGTTACTGGTTATGCATCAATAGGACAAAATGGCAACCTACAGATTGGTAAAAGATTGTCATTAATCCTACATCCCATAGAGGGCTAATATTCAAAATATATAAAGAACTCAAGAAGTTAACCTCCAAAAACCCAAGTAACCCAATTAAAAAATGGGGTACCTGATAAACAGCTTCAGTGCAGTAGCTGGATTATAAAATTAACTCAAACAAATCAATGGCCTTTCTCTACACAGAGTATAAACAGGATGAGAAAGAAATTAGGGCAACAACACCCTTCACAATAGTCACAAAGAATATAAAACACCTTAGTGTGACTTTAACTAAGGATGTGAAAGATCTGTATGACAAAAACTTCAAGTCTCTGAAGAAAGAAATTGAAGATGACCTCAAAAAATTGAAAGATCTCCCATGCTCATGGATCAGCAGGATTAATATATTAAAAATGGCTATCCTGCCAAAAGCAATCTACAGATTCAATGCAATCCCCATCAAAATTCCAACTCAATTCTTCACTGAATTAGAAAGGGCAATTTGCAAGTTCATCTGAAATAATAAAAAACCTAGGATAGCAAAAAC
>NC_034592.1:40685111-40686846 GCF_900095145.1 Mus pahari | reverse complement strand
AAAACAACCCTGAGATTTCACCTCACACCAGTCAGAATGGCTGAGATCAAAAATTCAGGGGACAGCAGATTGTGGTGAGGAAGTGGAGAAAGAGGAACACTCCTCCATTGCTGGTGGGATTGCAAGCTTGTACAACCACTCTGGAAATCAGTCCGGTGGTTCCTCAGAAAACTGGACATAGTACTACCAGCAGATCCAGCAATACATCTTCTAGGTATATACCCAGAATATATTCCAACTGGTAATAAGGACACATGCTCCACTATGTTCATAGCAAACCTATTTATAATAGCCAGAAGTTGGAAAGAACCCGATGTCCCTCAACAGAGGAGTGGATACAGAAAATGTGGTACATTTACACAATGGAGTACTACTCAACTATTAAAATCAATGAATTTATGAAATTCTTAGGCAAATGGATGGTTCTGGAGGATATCATCCTGAGTGAGGTAACCCAATCACAAAAGAACTCACTTGATATGCACTCACCGATAAGTGGATATTAGCCCCAAATCCTAAAATATCCAAGATACAATCTCCAAAACACAAGAAAATTAAGGATAAGGAAGACCGACACATGGATACTTCATTCCTCCCTAAAACAGGGAATAAAATACCCATGAAAGAAGTGTCAGAGACAAAGTTTGGAGCTAAGATGTAAGGATGGACCACCCGGGGGTCCATCCCATTATCAGGCAACAAACGCAGACACTATTGCATATGCCAGCAAGATCTTGCTGAAAGGACACTGATATAGCTATCTCTGTGAGGCTTTGCCAATACCTGGCTAATATAGAAGTGGATGCCCACAGTCATCTATAGGATAGAACACAGAGACCCCAATGGAGGAACTAGAGAAATTACCCAAGGAACTGAAGGGTTCTGCAACCCTATAGGTGAAACAACAATATGAACTAATCTGTACCCCCAGAGCTCCTGTCTCTAGCTGCATATATAGCAGAAGATGGCCTAGTCAGTCATCGTTGGGGAGAGAGGCCCCTTGGTCTTACAAACTTTATATGCCCCATACAGGGGAACGCCAGGGCCAAGAAGTGGTAGTGGGTGGGCAGGGGAGCTGGGGAGGGGGAGGGTATAGGGGACATTCGGGATAGCATTTGAAATGTAAATGAAGAAAATATCTAATAAAATAAGTTTTAAAAATTAAGTCTTTTTATTTCAGAATTAAAAAAAAAAATTCCAACCAAAAGAAGATAGTATCATTCTGCAATATTTTAAAAGTAACAGCAAGAAAATTGACAATAAACAAAATACTAAAAATTTAGAAAATAAAGAAACTAAAACCCATAAAAATTTTATATGAAAACAGCACAACCAGCACCTGTAAGTATATTGCTGCGATTTAGGTGTTTGCTGCTCTTTCAGAGAACCAGAATTAGGCTCTGAGCGCCCAGGTCTGTGGCTCCAAATCATCTGCAACTCTAGCTTCAGGGGATCACATGCTTGTTCCTGTTTTCTGATGGCACATGAAAACACACACACACACACACACACACACACACACGCCCACACACACACTCTCTCTCTGTCTCTCTTTCTCTTTCTCTCTCTCTCTCTCTCACTCTCTCTCTCTCTTTCTGTCTCTCTCTCTCTGTGTCTCTCTCTGTCTCTCTCTGTCTCTCTCTGTCTCTCTGTCTCTCTGTCTCTCTCTCTCTCTCTCTCACACACACACACACATACTCCCTCTCTCTCTGTCTCTCTCTCTCTGTCTCTCTCT
>NC_034592.1:40653034-40684807 GCF_900095145.1 Mus pahari | reverse complement strand
CACACACACACACACAGAGACACACACTATCACAAATCTTAAAAAAATAAAAAAACATTAAAATTAGAAATAAATGTGTATGAAGAAAACAACTAATTTCCAGCTACTATGGATATCAGTTTAGAGAAATCTAAAAAAGCTAAAATAAATATGCCAATATACCGTATGATCCAGCTTTACCACTCCTTGCCCAGAGGACTAAACATCTTAAGCCATAGTCACTTGTTCAGCCATGTTCATTGCTGTTTTATTAACAAAAGCAATGTAATTAAGACAACTTAAATGTCCTTCAACATATGGTTAATGAAAATGTGCTACTGGGAATTTTACCCAGCTGTAAAGAAAATTGAAATCACGAAATTTGCAGGTAAATGGAGGGAACTAGAACACATTATGCCAAGTGATGTAACCCAGGCCCAGAAAGACAAATGTCACATGCGCTTTCTCTTATTTGTGCTTCTTAGTTCAGAATCTATAGACCTACATATATAAGATGGAGTAACCACAGAGACAAGGAAAGAAAAAAGGAATTGTCATGGGGCTCTAGAGTTGGCAATAGTAGGATGTAAGTGTAATGATAGAAGAAACCAGATATGGAGGAATCTTTAACCGAGAAGACAGAAAGGAGAGTAATTCAGACAGAAAGCATTAGATAAAACAATGGATAAAAAACATTAATAATGAAGGAAAGAAGAATCATTATTTTTATTTACCTACATGCATGTATATGTATACACATACACACATACACACATACACACACACACACACACACACACACACATATGTGTATGTAGCCAATACTTATTTGGGAAACCCATTTCTAGTTGTTGGCCAGGGGCGTCCCAGAGACCCCTAAAACAATGATTTTATCATGACCAAACTCGCAGTGGCCTACCTCTTAAATAGAACTGAGCCCTTCCCCTCCTGCACCCCTTGGTACCTGTCTAATTGGATTTAAAGCCTTAGATGAAGAGCTAAAGCAATCAACAACTTCAAATAGAAGGAGAATCAGTCTTCCTCAGAACAGAATGACTTAAAGCTTACTGAAAGTCAAATGGTCAGCCTCACAAACTACACATAGCACTGACTGGGTGCAGCAGGTTGCTTTGACATAGTAATTCATTTTCTGTGTGTATGTAATAGTAGTGATTAAAGAAGAATAAGTTGCACAAATTTGGGAGGGGTGGTAACTTGGGAGTTGTAAGAAAAAGAGGAAGGAGGAAATAATGATTTTATTTAATTATATTTAAATTAAATAAAAATAAACAAACAAAATGAAAGAGTATAATACTACAATGAATCCCACTACTTCAAATTACAAACTGAAAATGAACAGGAAACAGCAGGTCAGTATTGCAAGGGTTTGGAGGGAGGCCTGGACAGAGAGAGCAGAGATGGTTAGGACAGTGAAAATCGTCTATAAGATAATAGAATGGTGGTGTGTGTGCCCTGGTACAATTGTTCCATAGCAGAATCCACAATATGCGGACTTGGTCCACTGTAAACAAGGGACTTCGGTGGTGTCTTCTTAGGGTTTTCATTGCTGTGAGCAGACACCATGACTAAGACAACTCTTACAAGGACAATGTTTAGTTGTGGCTGGTTTACAGGTTCAGAGGTTCAGTCTGTCATCATCATGGTGGGAAGCATGGCAGTGCCCAGGCAGGCGTGGTGCTGGAGGAGCTGAGAGTTCTGCATCTTGTTCTGAAAGCAACCAGGAGAAGACTGACTCACAGAGAGCTAGAAAAAGATTTCTCAAAGATGAAGGAGAAAATAATGATTTTATTTAATTGTATTAAAATTAAATAAAAATAAATAGCAATAAACAAAGAAAATTAAAAAGTAAAATGCCACAATGGATTTTACTATTTTGTATTATAAATTGAAATGAAATGAACAAAACAAATCAGTATGGCAAGGGTCTGGGGTAGACCTGGTCAGAGAGGCCATAGCACTTCCTACCCCCACGGTACTTACTCCAACAAAGTCAAAGCTCCTAATAGTGCCATTCCCTGGGCCAAGTGTACTAAAACCACCACAGATACTGGTGCTGCATTAGGGTGGGCTCTCCAACTATAACTCAGGACATAATCTGACAGGAGGTGAGAAGGCAGGACATGATGTGTGGTGGCAGGAGCTGAATGAAGTGTACCTTGTTCTCAGTTTTACTATAAAACTCTGTATCAAAAAAAAATTTTTTTAAGGAAGTAGTTGATGTCCTATAAAGGTGCCTATGAAATTTAGACAGGTAATTTAAACATCATGGAGAGGGGAAAAAGTCTTTTCATTAGGAAAATGTATTTATCATCAATCTTGCATAGTAATCTTATGTAAAATAGGCTGTCTTGGAAAGTTAATACAATGTCTGTCTCCTTCATGAGAAATACTTTGAGATTCTGATACAAACTTCAAATGCAGCATATAAGTTACCTTACATGGTAATGTCAGATATATCTGGCATCAACATTAGCTGGATGGACTCTATCTCACAAGCATGGCCCATCACTGTCCTGCATAAGAAAAGTCACAGCTGCTTAAGGGATAAAACCAGATGATTAGCTCTGTTGCACGCAAAAAAGGGAAATTCTGTAGCTAAAATGTATATAATAAAAATCTTCTAATAAAACGTGCAATTTAAAAGCAATTTCTATTCTGTTATTACCATGAACCCGTATTTTCAACAAAACAACTATTTGGTAATTTACATAATATCTCATGGTCTCATTTATCCATATTACTTGTCTTTATGGACAAAAGCATTATTCAGAGTTGGTGATTCTATTATAATAGTTTCCATCAAGATAATCTTATGTCACTAAGAGAGAGTTCTTAAACTATATTAGAAATCACAAAATTAGAAGAGAAATGTATTTAAAATGAGTCATTAAAAGAAATGAAAAGCAATGGGGTGTCTAAAGGCAGGAAAAAAGGCAGGTGTCAGCATGCTGACCTCTCCATGTGTCCTTTTACTTCTTAGGCATCAGGATGAAATCCATTGCTGAAAACCAGTGACAAGATCTTCCTCTCTGCTAAGCAAGCCACAAAGAAAGCAAGACTGAAGCTACGCATCCCGGAAGTCAGACTGAGTTCAGATTTTCCTAATTATTTCTTTTGATAAATCTTCATATTTTAGTTTTTTTATGGAAAATAGATTCTTCCCTCGTACAATAACGCTTCCTTTTCACAGTTTTCCTTCCCTTCACTCCTCCCTCCTCCCCCAGGACCTCTCTTCTTCCCTATATCTACACCTCTCCATTTCCTCTTCAGAAAAGAGCAGGCCTCCAGGAAGTGACAAGCACACAGGACAGAACAAAATACAGTAAGACGAGGCAAAAGCTCTCTCATCGAGGCTGGACAATCTTTAAATTTTCGACGTCATTTCATAAAAATTTTAAAGCTTTATAGAAGACCGCTGTCTGATTATTTCCTCCAATTTTTTAAAGAATCGTGAACCTCAAATGACCCCCTTGAATTCAACAAATATGAATACTAATCTTCCCAACAAATCAGTACCCAGACTGCCTTGAATTATTTAGTCCCTTAGTTCTATGATCAGATGAGCAACTCAGTAATTACTCATCCCTTTAAGTGTCTTCATGCTTCAAAGAGATGCTATTATATCTACAATGCTAATTAAAGTAAGTAATGGCTCAAAAATTGCGCTAGCTATTATTCTTTAAGTGAGTGTGTTCACTTTTTCTAGGCAGACAGAGAGGCATCCCGCTCACACTAACATCATATGTTTAATGGTTCACCTGCTGCCTCTGCTGTCAGCTCTTTGGGGAGAGAGATTAAAGATGGGGCACATCTGAAGCCAGCAATAGCCAGTTGAAGCAGCCATATTCTAAAAATTAAGGATCTTCGGGGCACATTGACATGACGCTGGGGCATACCCACCCTTTGTGTGTGTATGTATATATATATATATATATATAAAATAGTATACCTCAAGTGCTAGGAAAAACCCAAGGCAATGAAATGGGATTGATTCTGGCAGTGTCTTGTCACACCATGTAGCTTGTCAAAGTCATGTAGCTTTAACTTTGGCAGTAACACTCTTTAAGTTGTATAAAGATAGGAGAAAAATAACAAAACAATGAATTTCAATTTTATCCTATAAAAGTATCCTATTCAAATCTAGTATTATGCCTTTTGTAGAGATAATGAGCTGTTGGGGTCTCCCAGCTCTCTGCTGCCACTGGACCACCTGCAGTTATCCGCCAAGCCTACCTTACTGTTTACACTAATCACTGTCCTTCTAAACCCAGTCCCCTGCAGGCGCTAAGATCCGCGGCAGTAACCTTCAGATCCACCAGAGCTGCTCTGCTGTCTCCGCGTCTCCACCGCCTGCTGAGAAGACCTTTTTGTCCCAGAAGACAACATCCTTTGGACCCGCCCATGGACATTCACCTGTGCCTTCTAAGACTGGGGGTTGAGGACTGAGGTTTTTTCCCACATTATATAAACTGAGTTCCTACATTAAACTTCGAGCCTTGATCAGTAAAAATATTGTCTTGGCTCCATTTTTCTCTCGCACTTTCCATTTCAGGCCAGTCCGCCGCTCAGGATGAACTCAGACCCGATTAAAGTGAGTTTTGCTGCAGGCCGAAACTCACTATGAGCTCACAGTAGAGTGCCTTGAGTTTTTTTTTTTTTTTTTTTTTAATTGATTGGAAAAGAGATTATGTCTGTATAAACACACCTACATAGATAACAGGATTTTAAACAAGGAGAACCAAGCTTTTGACCAGCAGGTGGCACTGCAATCCATAATAGCCATCTGAAGATTTAATAATCACTTGATTATTAGTCTGTTAACTGCAATTTCCAGTTTAAATTTTTCTATATCCTTTTATTTTGGCTCATTATTTATTCTGTGTCTAGCTGTATTCAATCGATTTCAAAGAGCTCCAAGAAAATTGAGAAAATTGCAGGATTAATTGATTAACTGTGCTAACAACACTTGAAATTTTATAATGAAAATGTTATAAACAGTGAGGACTAGAAATAAAGAATTTAAACTTTGGAATGCACACACACAGAAAGAGAGAGGGGGGGAGAGAGATATCAACATATTCATATTTGATGTAGGAAACAGCAGGTGTTTAAAGTAAAGTTAGACAAAAATCCACCCGTAAAGGTAGCAGGGGCTTTGGGCATAGTTACCTAGTAACTCATTGGTCTGTTTCATAGGAACAGGAGGGAATGAATGTAATTCAACATCAATAGAATTATACAGTTAACAGGAACAAAGGAATATGGTATGTCTTTTATTCTAGAGATAAGAATGATATAAATTTATACATTGTTATGTCCACAAGGTAGAGATCCTTAACCAATTCCAAAAGGGTTTTATAAGAGACAGTACAAGGATACTCTCCTTTCAAATACATCTCCCATTAGATGAAGACTATTTCCATATCTGTGTCTCATAATAAAAATAGGTTAAATAAAGCATGAGGTATTATTCAAGAAATTCACTAGATATTAAGAGGAAGAGAAATACGCGGTTATAATGTTTCTCTGAGATCAAGAACTCATTCCACTTTTTTTAAAAGTCCAGTAACTAGAAAGTAAAAATTAAAGATACTTAATAGTATAAAATCAGTAAATCCACAAGTATAATTCCAGATCACACGTTTTGCCAGTTTTCATGGTATATTTTGCATTTTGACTTAAAGAATAAAGATTCTTTCTATATGTTCATTAACTCCTTCATTCTCACTTAATTTCTTTGATATTTTTATATAGATTTTAGGGGCCACATCGGGTATGGACCATCCTTGATGAACAAAAGAAATGACCACTCCCACCAAGCTGCATGCCGCACAGACAATAAGCAAGTGCGCGGAGAGTATGTGACTCTCTGGTAGCAAGGGTGGCAGGGAAAGAATTTGGGAAAGAATAAGAAGAAGGTGAATGCAGATCAGTTAGTCAAAGAGACTGTGTGAAGACCATGGAGAACGGAAACTGAGACAGAGTCATGGGAAAAGAGGTGCGTGTGCGAGCGAGCAGTCGCCTGCAGGTGCCCCTGTGTGTGGTCCAGGTCTAGTAAACGTAACAGTGTCTCCCATCAATCAAAACCAGCACCGTAGCTCAAAGTCACCTTGTCTTCTCATCAGTCAAAGAGGAAGAGATGTCTTTTCCAACAAGAACTTTTTTTTCCAAGTCTGTTTGTTTTTAAAGCAGTGTGTCATCACAAGGGTTGCATGATATTGATATATGTCTTCTTATTGGTCATAACTGCATTGATTTACTATGTGTAGGGTTGTGTTATGGTAAATTTGCTGTTTTTCCATCTCTAATTGACTAGTAAACTGGGGAGATATTTTGATATTCTGTAAACTCTGCTTTCCTTAAAATACTCTGTCCATTCTTCCTTCCTTCCTTCCTTCCTTCCTTCCTTCCTTCCTTCCTTCCTTCCTTCCTTCCTTCCTTCCTTCCTTCTTTCCTTTCTTCTTTTGTTTCTTCTTTCCTTTCTTCCTTTATTTTTTTCTTTGAATCCAAATGTTGCCCCAACTCCTGCCCCTCCATCACAGAGTCCCTTCCCCTTCCCCATCCCCCTCCCCTTCTCTTTTAAGAGGGTGACCACTCCTGCCCAGGTATTTCCCCACCCTGGTGCAGCAAATCTCTGCAGGATTAGACCCGCCCTCTCCCACTGAGGCCAGACAAGGCCGCCCTGTTGAGGCATGGATTTCACAGTCACTCTGCCCACTAATGTTAACAAACATGGGTGGATCCTATCTGCATTTAAAGTGTTTGCCAAAATATCTTGTCCTTTCTTCACTTATTAACTCAGATTCTACTAGGAGGAAGAACTATCTGCTCTTCTGTTTGCTTGTTAATTCCATTTTAAAAATATATCGTTAAGATTGATGAAGCCTTATCTCACTCATGGGCAGAAATTCAATACTGCCACAATGACGATTTTACTCCTTAAATTGTTCCAGCACTGGCTGTTGGTTCCTTCATGTTGATTGCATATACTTTTCTGAAAATCATGTCTTATTGAGAATCCACTTGCATTCCAGTACTATACAGCATTTGAAATGCATATTGTATTTTCCTGTCTCAGCCCTGAATTTAATCATTTCTCTTAGAAAATCTGGCTTTTGTATTAGAAAATAAGAATATGTACTTTTTAACACGAAGGACATATGCGAGTTACTGATAGTATTTTTAAAAAAAAAACACCCACAGTCTACTAAAGTAGTTGTTTAAAGACTTAGCCTAGATACATCACTCCATGAAGGCTATCTAAGGAATATTCCTCTCTAGGTAAGGGCGCTCTGTCTTCTGCACCAACACCCCACTCATCCTGGACACCTGCTTAAAGGACAAGGGGCCTCATTTCTGCCTCTGCCTCTGCCTCCCAACCTATATTCTTTTATTCATATTAGAATCTAGAATTCCAAACTCTGTTAGCTCCCTTACATTTTCCTAGAGAATTTCATAAGTAGTTTGCCCAGACTCCTGAAGTTTAGCTATGAGAATCTTCTACCTCTACAAAGGATTTGTTTCTGAGCTTAGAAACCTCACTTGGTTTGAGCTTATACTCATAAAAACTGATTTTTTTTTTTTTTTTTTTTACCAAGCCTGAACCCTGAACTACATAGAGCAGGGCTACCATCTGACAAAGTTAATACCTTCAAACATCCACTCAAAAGGAGGAGACAGTGATTCCATACCAAAACCTTTCCAATAATCAAACTTCAAAGTCTAGGTCCCATCACAAAAAAACACAGAAACATAAATAACCATTTCCAGAACACTGAATCAAAACTAATCTAACAACGCACAAAAAAGCAGAAAGGTGATAGGAATTCATTCACATTAATCAATAATAACTCAGTATTGATGCTATCGACTCCCCAATAGGCATAGATAACACATTAGAAAACAGGATCTATCCTTTGATCTCACCTAAAAACATACCTCACAATGAATAATAGTTACTATTATAAGTACTAATATAGTTAGAGTAAAATGATGGAGGTGGGTGTTATACACAAATGAAACAAGTTAACAGGCAGGTGCACCTTTCTCATATCTGAAAAATAGACATGAAACCAAGACTCGTCAGAAGAGATGAGAAGTGACACTTTATACTCATTAAAAAACAACACCCAGTGAGAAAATATTACAATCCTAAATATCTATGTAACAAAGGGGCACACAATTTTTAAAAGATAAACTCAATTAGGTTTAAAACTACCAAAAAAAAAAAAAAAAAAGATTTAAAACTACCAATTGATCCAAATGTAGCAGTAGTGATTTTTAGTACTTCAGTCACACTACAAAATAGGCCATCTGGGGGATATGGGGAGAGAAAGAAAGATAAAATCTGAAGTTAAATACTACCATAGGTTAAATGGACCTAATAGATACCTATAGAACATTCCACCCAAACAGTAAACAATACAGATAACTTTTAGCACTCTATAGAACTGTCTCCAAAATATACCACATATTAGGAAACAAAGCACATTTCAGCTAAAACAGAAATGTTGAAATCATATTCTGCAACTTACCTGGCCAACATATATTAAAGTTGAATATAAGCCAAAAAAATAGATAAAAGAGACCAAAAACACACTAAGAAATAAAATTTGGCTTAAGAAAAAAATCAGACAGGAAAATTTAATTTGAGCCCACTCTCTGGGATCTAAAGTGCCCTTTTCAGGAATCCAAGGATTATATTCTGTTATTAAAACCCAACATCCTTGAGCTGGGCTTTGACCTTGCAGCACCCTTCTTTTTAAGAAATGATGTAACAACTCAATATATGGTGCTGGTTTTCATTTTTAACTTTTCATTCCAGTAGCTGATGCAGGTGCCACTTGCCAAGTTTTTTTAATGAATTTTTAAATTAGATATTTTACTTGTTTGCATTTCAAGTGTTATCCCCTTTCTCGGTTTCCCCTCTGCAAACCTCTTATCCTATCCCCCGTACCCTGCTTCTATGAGGGTGCTCCCCCACCCACCCACTCCTGCCTCACTGGCCTAGAATTTCTCTACACTAGGGCATCAAGCCTTCACAGGACCAAGGGCCTCCTCTCCCATTGACATCAGATAAGACCACCTTCAGCTTCTTCAGTCCTTCCCCTAACTCCTCTATTGGTCTCCCTGCACTCAGTTCAATGGGTGACTGAGAGCATCTCCATCGTATTGCTCAGGATCTAGCAGAGCCTCTCAGGAAACAGCTGTAACAGGCTCCTGTCAGCAAGCACATCTTGGCATCAGCAATAGTGTCTAGGTTTGGTGTCTGCATGTGGGATGGGTTCCCAGATGGGTCATCCTCTGGATGATCTTTCCTTCGGTCTCTGCTCCACTCTTCTTTATCTGGCTTTTGCAGATCTTGCGGGCTGGACCTGGGATCTGAGAACCTCGAAGAATAGGGTAACTACAGTCTAATGTTGTAGACAACTGTACTTCAGATTCAGTGTGCTTTTATTTTATTCATGACTGAAGCAAAGAGAGCAATGATCCAAGTAAGGGTGTTTGAGTTCAGAAAAACATGATCAGAAACACATGTAAATAAATGCCAGTAAGCACATACTAAATATTAACATTTTCTAGAACCTTCTCAAGACAGACCAATTTAAACACAATTGCCTGACATGCACTGTAGATTATACCTGGGAATGCATGAAAGCAAGGCAAAAGGCCAGATCCAAACTTAGGGAGTACTGGAATCTGAAATCCAACAAGAAAAAAAAAAAACCATATCATATAAATCGAATGTAACTATGTAACTGAGGAGACACAGAATCACGTCCAGGAACAATCCAGGAAACAAAATGTACCTAAGGTAAAGGCCCTCTGTCTTTTTCCCAGGAGCTTCTCTTACAGCTCCCCACGGCATTGTTCACTTTTGAACAATTCTTTTGAGTGTGTTCTGATATACATACACACATACATATATGTATACATATCCTACCAAAGTTAAATCAAAACTAAGTAAATAATTTAAGTAATATCATGGGAGTTAGAAGCAGTAATTTAAAATATCCAAATAGAAAACCAATTCACAAGCAAATACCTAACACCAGATGAAGTCAGCAGAGACTTCTACCAGAGTTTCAAAGAATACCTAATACCATTATTCTTCAAACTCTTCTGCAAAATAGAAAAGTAAAAATTTATTTCCAAATTTCTTTATGAAGTCAGTATTACTTTAATACCAAAACCAAACAAATTATGAGACAATGTCATTGATTATTATAGATAAAGTAATTCTCAATAAAACACTTGCAGACCAATTTCAAAAAAAACATCCAAAAGATTCTCCACTAAGATCAAGTTAGCTTTGTCCTAGAGATGCTTCAATTTGTGTAAATCAATAAATAGAATCCATCTTACAAATAGGCTAAAGTACTGAAACCTCATAATCAGTTTATAGGATCGATAAAAAAGCCTGTGAGAAAATCCAGTATCCCTTTTCGATGCCCTAGAGAATCTAAGGATACAGAAGATACATTTTAGCATGATAAAGACCATATACACAATTAACATCATGCTAAATGGGAAATCAAAGCACACCGAGTAAGATCAAGATGTTTTAGTTAGGATTTTATTGCTGTGAAGAGGCACCATAACCAAGGCAATTCTTATTAAGAAAAACATTTAATTAGACCTAGCTTAAAGTTTAGTTCATTCTCATCATAGTGGGAAGCATGGCATTGTGCAGACAGACTTGGTGCTAGAGGAACCAGAAGACCTACAACTTGAAAGAAGGCACCTGCAGACTGTGTCACTGGATGCAGTTGGAGAGTAGGAGACCTCAAAGGCTGTCTCCAAAGTGATACAATTTTTCCAACAAGGTCACACCTACTCCAACAAAGACACACTTCCTAATAGTGCTTATGTGCTTGTGGACCAAGCAGTCAAACACTAGTCAGTGGGAGCCATTCCTATTCAAGCCACCACAGAAGACAAGAATGTTTCCTTTTCTCATTCCTTTTGAACATAGTACTTGAAGTCTTGATTATAACTGAAAGATGAGTTATATACTTTAGGAGAAATCTCCAACAAATGATAAACACATCCAGCCATGTGGCAGAATACAAAACTGACCCGCAAAAATCAGTCACTTTTGTATATACAAATGATCGTCATACCAAGAAAGTAAAGAGACTGTACCATTCATAATGCCTAAAAAAATAAAAAATAAAAAATAAAATTAAAAAATATAAAGGCTTGGAATAAGCCTAACCAAAATTTCACTAAGAAAGGGATTTATGCAATGAACACCTTGACACACTGAAAAAGATGCTACGGATAGAAAGACCTCCTATGATTATGAATTGGTAAAATTAATACTATAAAAAATGGCCATCCTACCTAAAGCAATCTAAAGAAATCAATACAATTCCCATCAGAATTCCAATGAAGTTCTCCACAGCAATTGATGTGCTGGAAAATATTGTGCCAAGAAGTTTCAGGCAAGCATTTATAGAGGCCAGCAAACAAGCATGGGGGTGTCTAGCCTGGCACACATTTGATTGGGGAGCCATTATATCCCTTCAGATAAATTGGCTGGTGCTGGGAGCCAAGCCATACACTAACTCCTGTTTTCCTTCTGATTTGTGGTTGCTAGGAAGTGAAGTACCAGGAGCAGACTTGTAACCCAGAACTACAGATTTGTTGGAGAGTAACCCGGAAAGTGGTGCTGGCTTATTAATTAACTTGACCTTAGGTCATACAACGGAGTCTGAATCCAAGATCTGGTCTCTCGAAAGAAGAACCCTTATTCACTGCTGTTGGGACCGCAAACTGATAGAATCCGTATTGAAATCACTGTTGAGTTTCCTCAAAATGGATCTACCATATGATCCAGCTATACCACTCTTAGGCATGTACCCTGAGGAAATTATATCCTACTATAGACGTATCTGCTCATCTGTGTTCATACTGTTCTATTCATAATAGCCAGAAATTGGAAATAGCTTAGATATTCATCAACTGATAATTAACAATAAATAGTAAATAATAAATAATAAAAATTGTTGCCTATTTATTTAATGGAGTATTATTTATCCGTTAAGGAAAAGGAAATTATGAAATTCATTATCATATAGGCAGTACTACCAGCAGTCTTTCTAAGTGTTAAATCTTAAATGAGAAGAAAAATGCTAAAACCATGATTAGCCAATTATAGCAGGCTTTATTTAATACTGCCAGGAAGTTGAACATTAGAAAGGTCCATATCCAGGATTTCCAGGAAAACGCTCACAAGCTCTGTTGACCAGGTGCTTATAAATTTAACTCCCAAGGTTATGTTCTTTCAAACTTCAGACTACCAGAGTTGAGTATATATCCTGATGTACTTCCTGCCTGCCAATTTCCTGCTTACATATATGGTAAATCACATCCTGTGCAGTTGGCACAACCAGCCTTGTTTCCAGAAATGAAGACACTTGGCTTGTTAACTTACAAGAACGGCAGCCTCCAGCATTCCAGAAAGTTATCTGTCTTTGTGTAAGTGGGGCTTTTAGCTTAACTTTAGCTCTTTTACATTAGACAACCCAGATGGAGAAAGACAAATGTCACATGTGTGCTCTCATTTGTACATGTTACCTTTGAGTCTTCAGATATTCATGTCTCGTGTGAAATATCCATAGAAATCAGGGAATTATCAAAGGCATGGGGAGAGAGGATTTCCAGTGAGGCAAGATAGAATGTAGTGGCATACAGGATTAAAAAGAATGATGGAATATGAAGGAACACATTGAAGTGGAGAGGGGAGTGAAGAATAGAATAATTAAGGTGGGAAGAGTAAAGAACAACAAAGCCTTTTCAAAAAAAGGTATATGGAAGCCTACTACTGTGTGTGTGTGTGTGTGTGTGTGTGTGTGTGTCCATAGAAAGTGATGAATGTGCCAAGACTGTAAAGGAATGGAGTGGTAAAGTCATTGCTAGATACAACAGACTAAAAAGATAAAAGTCCAGAGCTAGAAATGGGTTCATTCTTTTGGAATTTGTACTCACCATTTTTCTGTTACTTTGAAGAAAAAACAAAACAAACAAACAAACAAACAAAACCTATGACCAAAAGCAACTTAAGAGAGAGAATATATTTTGAATTGTGGTTACAGAGGGATAAGAACCCATTATGGCAGCAAGAAGGAGTCTGTTAGCTCTAACAGGAAGCTGAGAATTCTCAACTTCAAATGAAGTAGTGTAGATGACAGGGCCATTAACATAAAAAGAACCCTCTGAGTACTCCTATTGATCCATGGGTGATGACTATTGACACCTGGATAACAGCAAGGGCTAGAACAGAATTTCTGCTACCTTCCTGGTGGTTAGGAATGAGGAACATAAAATGGACAGTTTGAAGCCAGATCATAGCCCTATAAATTGTCCCACATAAGATTGACTTTCTCAAAAATTCCCATTCTGCTGAAGGTGCGAAAAGACTCTACTCTTCACTATACACTCTCCAAAGAGTGGGTAATGTCTGCTTGACACAACAAAATCACATCTAAGTAGGAAAAGTAGGGGAGCAGAATGAAGAAACAGAAAAATAAGAAAGAAATAAACAAGCATTTGTGGACAGCAGAGGAATCCCTAAGTGTGTGATGTCCTTACTGAATAATAGGTTGCTGTTGACATGGGGACAGTCAGGTCTAAGACCACATAGCCTCAGACTCAAGAAAGAAATGCCAAAGCCTTCCTCTGGTCTACTTGTAGATGTTGATAGTGTGCGAAGAAAAATTCCACCATAGCCTACTCCCTGAACCCCTCAGATGTTTATGGCCCAAAGACTGTTCCTTTATAGATACTGTTCCTATTGAGAGTAGCTAAACCTGTCTCCTTGATCCAGGATATCTCATAAACCCCGCCTCCTTATATAATCTGTATGCAATAACACCATCTCTCTGTTCAACTCTATGTAATAAACATGCTGAACTTCCTGGTGCTGTAGTATCTCTATCAGAGAGCCCTGTCCACCAGAACCCAGCTTTCCCAATTATGCATCTATGTGTTTGTTTTACATTCATTCCTTTGCTGTCCCAAACAAGTACATCCCTGGAACCATGGTTCATGTGGTGATTCTTGGCTTTCAGGAATATGGGAAAGTAAAGGAAAGACAAAATAGGAACATGAACAGCAAAAGCTGCAGTTGGTCATAATTGGTTTGAAAAAGTATATTTTAAGTAGCAAATTCAGTCAACAATCTAAAGATATGATAGACTGACAGAACAATTTAATAAGTGGGGATAGTTCCAGAAACACTTCACATAAAAGTAAATGAGAGATGACAGGACAGAAAAGAGTGTGAAAAGGCACATATGACCATTTAAAAAGAAGCACTAAGAATGAGAAGAAACAATGATTATTTAATAAATAATGAAAATGTTTTTCTCACAATTAGAATGTGTGTGTGTGTGTGTGTGTGTGTGTGTGTGTGTGTGTGTTTTATTTATGCTGGTGTCTCCCATTCCAAGATGGAGTCAACCAAGTGAGCTGGCAGGTCCAATTAAAAGCACATTAGGGGATATCCAGGGTAGGTGACATTCTCTAGAGACATTCCAGAACCATTACCAAGATTTGGGGGCTGGAAACTGTTAATGGGGAAGTCTAGAAACTGTTGCTAACCCCATTACCCTTGCTTCAGGCCAGGTGGTGGGCAGCTTCAGATGAGAGGGCAGTTTCTGACTAGCTGCCTGATGCCTGAATTTTTTCTAGTAACTGACTTGTCTGGACTTGCCCAGTTCATAGGCCTAGTCTCCTGAACTGCCAATTTGAAGCCTGTGATGGTGTCAGCTTAGCCTTCTCAATATAAAAATCTCACATCAGAAGCAATGGCATATTATAACAGTTTGCAGGAATACTTAACAGGCTCAGGAATTGTTGGGAACTATAATTCTAAAGTGGCATGAGTGAGCACAAAATAACAACAAAAATGGGGTAGTGTAGGTGCAGGTGTCTTGTCTTTAAGCTAGCATCTGGAAGGAGGGAGGGAAAAGGGATGGGGAAGAGAGGAGAGAAAAAAAGTAGTGGAAAGGAGAGACACTGAGCTTGCAAGTGGTAGAAGATTTGTCTGTATGCAGGTATATGTAGGTACAGCAAGAAAATGAGGCACAGATAGGATGAGGCACTATTTTGTTCTCAAGTTAAATATGAATGGAAAAACAGAAACATCCAAAACTCAGGCACAAAAATGACAACAGAAGAAAGCAGGGCAGTGACCTGAACTATGAAGAAATTTCTCCAGTTGCTTTTGTATTGTCAAGCTAGAACAGTTGTTGATGAGAACAGAGACAAGGAGGCCAGGGGCGTGTGAGGAGCATGCAGTACTACTGGACAAATAAAAACTGAACATGAAATGTCCACAGTGGAAGGGTCTAGTTTGTTCCTCTCCTAGAAAGCCTGCGCACATGTTGAAGCCATGTACTGTTCTCCTGAGAGGTTTCCCTTAATGTCTTCCCTTAAATCAAAACCAAAACTGTTTGTAATTAAACTCCACTTTGCTTCTTAAAAAATAAATAAATAAATAAATAAAGAATTGGATTTGTTCAGAGGAATGAGGCAAGACACACACAGTGGAAAAATGAAGTTTTAAAAGAGCAATTTCACTAGGCATAACTGTATACCAGTCTAAATATGATTCAGAAACCTCAAATGAGAAAGGATGCCTTAAGAATAAGGTGCCTGTGAGAAAATATTACATCTAATGCAGTGAAAGATTGAAAACAAGTCAAAACCATTATTTACAGACCCAATTGTTTAGTTCCTATGTATATGAACTCAGAGGTGATTTTTATCCTATGGTTTAAAATTCCAGACTATTTCAGGGGTTCAATCACCCAACAGATGGCTCCCTTATTTGGGATTTCTTTTTCTCCGAATAGTTTAGGAATTTTAAAATTAAAAATAGCATATGCTGAAAATTATTATTTAATACTACAGAGGCCTAATCTTGCAAGAAGTTCATATACATGCATAGCATATGGACACCAAATGTTCAAAGAAACTGGAGAAAACGCAGCTGAGCTGAAAACAATTCTATTTTTTTTCTTTTGCCACACATCTGTTTTTCTCTCCCCAAAGGCAAATTAAAAATGAGTAATAATAACAACATTTTTCACTTCTGGAAGGCAAATTAAAATGAGCAATCATCACTGTGGCTAATGTTTGTTGACAACATTCTTGAGATGTGCCAGGTGTTATCCTAAATATTTTAACATATATTAACTCATCCCTTTTGCATAGTAGCCCTATGGACATGAGATTTTGCTACCCCTACCCCCAGTTTTACACAGGAGGCAGCCAAGTCACCAAGGCATGATTACCATCACAAAGCAGTAAGTTCAGGAGCTGTGACCGAATTTAAATAATCACATTCCCCACCCCACACTTCTAACAGCCAAACCTGTGAAAGAATTCATACACAACCTTTACTCACATGTGCTGTAAATGCCTATAGATCTTTCCAGAACTGGATATTTGTTCTTAGACACATGGTCTTCACTGTGTACAGATGGACAGATGGAGTATTGATGTTGTCCATACGTCATCCAATCGACTGGTCCTCCTTGTTCCAAATAAAGCCCAGTTTTGAAGTCCCCATGTCTGCTTTTTCTTTAAACTATAGACCTAGGGAACATCTCCTTTCCCCCTAAGAGCTACAGCACAGTCATTTTTTATTTATTTATTAGATGTAAGTACATTGTAGCTATCTTTAGAAACTCCAGAAGAGGGCGTCCGATCTTGCTACGGATGGTTATGAGCCACCATGTGGTTTCTGGGATTTGAACTCCAGACCCTTGGAAGAGCAGTCGGGTGCTCTTACCCACTGAGCCAACTCACCAGCCCACAGTCATTCTTTAACACTGCCCCTGCTGTAAATTTTAGTGGTTTCAATAGGCTCCTAGGGATATTACCAACTCCTGCCTCTCATCCCCCTAACTCCCAACACCTTTGGCTGTTTTCTGTCAACAACCCTGACCGCAGACCCTCAGAGCACTGACTGCACCTTCAACCATTCTCCTCTCTGACCACTCCTTTTCTTTCTCCACAATTGTCTTCAGATTCAAATAACTCTCATACCCCTACTTTATCTGTCTGTCTGTTCAGGCTGCTCATCTTCTTCCTGTTTTAGGTTTTCTCTTACGAATATTAGCCTGCTGGTACACTATGAGATTTTTTTTTTTATTTAATTTTTAATGTATTCACTCAGAATAAATTGCTTCCATCTTGGTTTTTTTTTTTTTTTTTTTTTTTTTAATTTAATCAGCAAGTTTCAAACTCTGATAAAAACCAGTTCCCTTGGTATGGTGGTTTGAATAAGAATGCCTCTCCTGTGCTCACAGGCTTAGAGATTTGAGTGATTAGTCACCAAGGAATAGCATATAAGGATTTGAAAGGATTAGGACATAAGGCCTTGATGGAGCAGATGTGGTCTTGCTGTAGAAAGTATGTAACTAGGAGTGGGCCCTGGGGTTTCAAAAGCCCCTACCAAACCTGAAGGTTCTCTCACCGAGCAGATCAGGATGTAGCTCTCAGTTACTTCTCCAGTGCCATGCCTGCCTGCCTGCCACTAAGCTTCCTGCCAGGCTTATATTGGACTAAACCTCTGAATTATAAGCAAGCCCTCAATTAAAATGCTTTCTTTTATAAGAGTTTTGCCATGGTCATTGTGTCTGTTGACAGCAATAGAACACTGACTAAGACACCTGTTTATTCACTTTATGTATTCACAAGCTGTACTCTCATGAGTGACTGTGGCTAGTTGCAAAATAGGAAGCAGGCTGACAGTCGTGCATTTTTCACAAACCCAGTCTTTCCTATGACAATTTCTCCTTCATGGGATTCTATTTTACTGAGGCTAAGGAAATATTAATTAAATATTAATTTAAAAGGAAGTTCCACTGTCTCTTGAAACCTGCCTGTATCTGAACACTTACACTGTCTTTCCTTGTGTAACCTGTAGCAGACCAGACTCTCCAGTGCAAGGCCAACCTATTCATTTTCATATTTGATTGAAGCCCCTCTACTGACCTCAAGAACATACCAAAAATGTCTTTTTTCTTCTGCTTAATAAATACCTTTTTTGCTGGATCATTCTCATGGCCACCACAAAAATACCGTGCTTTATTACTGTATTGTAAGGGTCCATGACTCACCAAAGAATGAAACCCTGGACTCAAATAATATATAAACACGGAAAGTGTTTTATTCTGCAGAAGTGCAGCATGCTGGGGTCTCCCATTATCAAGATAGAAAGACTCCAAAGTTTGCTCACAGGCTGGACTTAAGGCACATTCTGGAAATTCTGAGGAGGGATAGGTGACCTCTGTCTTAATCTTGGCTCTATCTCTAAGGACATTTCAGAACCATTGCTGTGGCCTGGGGTGGTGGACACTGTTGCTGAGGAAGTCTGGAAACTGCTACTGATTTATTGTCCTTGTCTCAGGCCAGGTGGTGGGGCAGGTTCTGATGGCGGGGCAGTTTCTGACTAGCTGCCAGAAGCCTGTTTTTGTTTGTTTGAAGTTTGTTTGCTTGTTTGTTTTTCCTCGTAACTGATTTGCCTGAGCTTGCCCAGTTCTTGGAAATTCCCAATTTGAAGCCTATCATGAAGTCAGCTTAGCCTTCTCAATGTCAGTTAGGCTTCTCGTTTGCTGTAATAAACTCAGGCCAAAAACACTAGGGAAGAACGGTTTATATTTCTTCTAATTCTCAGAGTCAGAGAACTAATGGAGTGGGAATATATGTGTATTATATATATATATACATATATATATACATATATATATATACATACATATATATATAGTGTGTATATGTATGTGTATGTGTGTGTATGTGTATGTGTGTGTGTGTGTGTGTGTGTGTGTGTGAATGAAATTTATTAGAATGATTTACAGGCTGCAGTCCAACTAACCCAACACTGACCAGTTGTGAATGGAAAGTCTAGGAATCTAGTAGTTAGTTGCTCAGTCCCAGGAAGCTGGATATTTTAGCTGGACTTCTGTCTAAGATGGAATCCTGAAAAAAGAAAAAAAAAAAGGCTCCAAAGAATGTTCTTGCAAAGTTAGCACAAGCAGGCAAAGAATGAATGAACCCTCCCTTCTTCCATTGTCCTTATATAGGCCTTGAGATGAAGATATGGCCCAGATTAAACATATGCCTCAAGATCTGGATTATAGGTGTCTATTGATCTGTATGAAAATTGTGTGTCATCCCACCTCATGATGTGAATCAAAAACTTGTGACTTTCAGTCTCAAGATCTGAGTCAAAAGCATGTTGTATTCTAGACTCAGGATCTGGGTACCTCCATTTCTGGACTGTACTCCATTCCAGATAGAGTCAAGTTGACAACTGAGAATAGCCATTACACCATGCATCACTGAGGGAGCTGGGCCATGAACTTAAGGCAGCCCAGCACTTGGGAGGCAGAGGCAGGGGGATTTCTGAGTTTGAGGCCAGCCTGGTCTACAAAGTGAGTTCCAGGACAGACAGGGCTACACAGAGAAACCCTGTCTCGAACCCCCCCCCAAAAAAAAAACAAAAACAAAAAAACAAAAAACAAACAAAACAAACAAACAAACAAAAAAAACCAAAAAACCAAAAATGAACTTAAGGCAGGAACCTGGAGTTGGGAACTGAGGCAGAAACCGTGGAAGAACGCTGATTCCTGCTTTGCTCTTCCTGACTTGCTCAGTCTGGTGGCCACAACGCAATGGGCCAGGCTCTCACACATCAAGAAAATGTCCCACAGACATGCCCAAAGGGAAGTATTTTGTTAACAAAAGCTGATGTTCTATTTTCCAATATGTCTGACTTGTGACAAGGTGAACAATTAACCAAAGCCATCATTTTCAACAAAAGACACAAATGAGGACCCAAGGTGGTAGCTTAATCAGTAAGCTGAATGCTGTATAAATTAAAGGACCTGGGTTTGGATCCATGACACACAAGCAAAAAGCTGGGTGTAATAGCATGCATCATGTCATCCCTGTGCTGAGGTGTGAGGAGAAGGCAGGTGGATCTGCAGAGCTCATGAGCCCCACAGCCTATGTAAATTAAAGTTCAGCCGAAGATCCTGTCTCTAAAAACAAGTTGGAGAGGGATTGACAAGATACATGATTTCAACTCTGGAAAATACACACATGTGAGAGAGAGAGAGAGAGAGAGAGAGAGAGAGAGAGAGAGAGAGAGAGAGAGAGAGAGAACTCCTACTATACATATTATTTTACCTGTTGCTCTTTGACAGAAGCAGAAAAGCCCCTAGGCAGTCTTAGTCTTGCTCTTGCCTCTTCTCACTATTCCATTCATGTATCTCTAGTGAATCTACTCTAACCAATTGGCACCCTTGATTTTTTTCAGGTACCAGATAGTAATCCCTCTTTTTCTTTTATGGTAGTGAGCTGAAGTGCATTCTTGGTTGAAGTCTACAATGCAGCTGTGCCATTTGCTTCCTACCCACTGACCACACTATTTCTATTTCCTGTACTCAATATTCCACATTAAAACCAGTGTTCCTCAATTTTTGCTACAAATAAGCATCACCTGATTAGCTTTGAAATATAAATTGCTGTCCCAGCCCTCAAACAGACCAATTAAATTAGAAGCACCAAGGGTGCAGTAACTGGTTTAGTCAACTCTGCAAAACGGGTCCCATAAAAGGAGTTACAGAGACAAAGTTCGAGCTAAGACGAAAGGATGGACTATCCAGAGACTACCCCACCCAGGGATCCATCCCATCATCAGCCACCAAACCGAGACACTATTGCACATGCCAGAATGATTCTGCTGAAGGGACCCTGATATAGCGGCCTTTTGTGAGGCTATGCCAGTGCCTGGCAAACACAGAAGTGGATGCTCACAGTCAGCTATTGGATGGAGCACAGAGCCCCCAATGTAGGAGCTAGAGAAAGTACCCAAGGAGCTGAAGGGGGATGCAACACTGTAGGTGCAACAACAATATGAACTAACCAGTACCCCCTAAGCTCGTGTCTCTAGATGCATATGTAGCGGAAGATGGCCTAATTGGCCATCATTGGGAAGAGAGGCCCCTTGGTCTTGCAAACTTTATATGACCCAGTACAGGGGAAGGCCAGGGCCAAGAAGTGGGAGTGGGTGGATAGGGGAGCAGAGGCGGGGGAGGGTATAGGGAACCTTCAGGATAGCATTTGAAATGTAAATAAAGAAAATAATTTTTTAAAAAATGGTGACACTTTGGCAGGATAATGAGTGCTGGCTATCCTGGCATCCTCCCTTGTAGTTTACAAAAACAAAACAAAACAAAACAAAACAAAACCAAACCAAACCTTCAAAGCCTGCCCCTTGTGATACACATCCTTCAATAAGGACATGCTTCTTAATCCTTTCAAAATAGTTCTGCCAGCTAGGGACCAAGCATTCAAAAACATAATCTGAAGGGGACCATTCTCACTCAAACTACCATATTTTGCCTGCATGCCCCCTTAGGTTTGTGGTCATATCAAAAAACACTTAGCTCAACTTTAGAAGTTCCTTTGGTTTTTCACAAGCATAACAATTTAATAGTCCATAGTTCAGTCTTTTTTGAGATTCAAGTCAATTTCTTGGTTGTAATCTCCTGCAAAACCCAAAATCAAATCATGTACTTCCAGTATACAATGTCAGAAAATATATATTACTTTTCCAAAAAAAAAGACTTGGGGAAAAGGGAGAAAATACTGTACCAAAGTAAGATTAAAACCCAGCAGGCCAGCTCCAAATTCTATAGCTCTGTGCCTGATGTGCATGGACTTAGGGGCTCTTCCTTTCTAATTTTGCTGGCTGCCACACACTTCTCTCTTGATGTGGTTCCATACCATGCATGCATCTCTCACTGGCAGAAATACTAGGACTCTTGCACTTCTTCTATTGTCATGGAATTCCCCAATGCAGTCCAGGCTTCATTTGTACAGCTTTATACAATAGCCTATCCTAGCCTCCATGCAGACACTCCCCCCACACATGCCCAGACTCGGCAGCTTGCCTTAAATGTGGAATAAGACTCTCTTTATTCCTTATCAAAATCAGACCTATTCTTAGCTCTGTCGGCATAAGCCTTGGCTCCAACAATAATTTTTTGTGCTCTTTTTCTCTTCAAGCTGTACATTTTTTTCTTTCTTTTTGTCCTGCTTGCTCATTCTCATTGTAGATCTGCATAAGAGTGATAGCCAATCTCCATAGGGCAGAGTTAGTATTCGACTGTCTTGAAATCTCCTCGGCCAAAGACATTAATCCACTATTTTTCAGTTTTTCTTCAGGAAAATTTTTACAAGGTCAGAAAGCAGCTGCATTCTTTGTCAAGATATCACAAGAATGCTATCTAATGCACTTAATATTCCTCTTTGAAATCTCTTAACCTACTTTGCTCTCAACACTCCTATCTTCCAACCTCCTAATCATGTTCTATTAAGTCCTACTCAAAGCAATCAACCACTTTCCTTTGTCAAATAAAAATCCAAAGTGTTCTACCTTTCCCCCAAATCCAGCATGATTAGAATTATCACAGCAACACCCCACTTCCTGATATCAATTTCTGTCTTAGAGTGTTTTTTCTATTGACATGAGAACCCACCATGACCAAGGCAACTTATACAAGAAAGAGGTTATTGAAGGATTACAGTTTTAGAGGGTAAATCCATCCAATATCATGGTAGGGAAGGTGAGAACAGGAAGGCAAGCATGCACAGGCGCAGTAGCTGGGAGTTTACACCTTTATCCAACAGTAAGAGGCAATGAGAGCTAAATGGGAATGTTACGGACTTTTAAAACTTTAAATTCCACCATGTTACCTCTTGCAACAAGCCCATACTTCCTAATCGTTCACAAAAAGTTCTACCAACTGGTGACCACGTATTCAAACTTGCGAAGTTATGGGAGCTATTCTTATTCAAACCACCACATATATCAATTAACTCTAAGTTTTTTGCCTGCCTTTTGGAATTTTTTTTCTCTTACCTTCTCCTGTTCTCTCTTATGCTTGTTCTACAGATCAAGCACTATACTGTTAGAGAAACACAGCATGTATATTCTTTTGTCTCTGTGCTAGGAGGTTTATGTGCTTGGGACACTCTTCTCCCAGAGACACTTTTCCTTCTTCATCTAAGTGTCATTCCCTCACCAAAGTTAGCCTGTATGCTCTACTCAATGTATGCTCTTCATCATCCATGTTTGCTTTGTGTGTGCTTGATTTCACTCTTCCCAAACACAGTGCATGGTCCTTAAAAGCAAGGTTTGTTTGTTTGTTTGTTTGTTTGTTTTATTGTTGTTTTAACTAAGCATGGTTTTGCAGTGCTGGTGTCCTTTGGAAACCACTTAAATGAATTCAACCATTTTGGGAAGCAGGAGATTCTACCTATAGCCTATGAGATGTCATTGTTAAATTATAAAGTATGAAAAGATCATAAAAGATTCTGGGGAAAATATACAGCCCAGAAAGTTTCATACGTATATCTATTGTTGTGAATCATTCCTTTATTGGAGATGAAATTGAGTAGAGATAAAATTATATTTCAATACTATGACTTAAATCATTGTGAGATCTGTATTATTTAAATCAATCTTAAATTAAAGGACTTTCTCCTAGCATGCAAATACTGCTGTTTTCTTAATTCTCTTAGGTACTAAAGAGTCACAGCTCCTATTAGACACATTCTGGTATTGGTAACAAAATATTTATCAGGTAAATAAAGTCAAACACCATAGTAAAGAATAAAAACAAGGGAAAATATACCTACACATATAAATGAACTTGACATTGAAGCAACCTAGGCCTTGTATCTGAATTTAAAATTATTGGTTACAGATTTCCCACAGTTAAGAGTAGAAATTTAGGGAATGGTCAACCAATGACCTGCCCAGCTTGAAACCCATGCCATGAGAGAAAGCCCATCCAACACTATTAATAATATTCTGCTATACTTGCTGACTTGTGCTTAGCATAACTGTCATCTAAGAAGCTTTATCTAGCAATTGATGTAAATAGATACAGAGACCCACAGCCAACATTTAGATGGAGCCTGGGGAATCCTATGAAAGAAAGGGAGGAAAGATTAAAGAGACAGAGTGGCCAAGGACACCACAAGAATCAACTAACCTGGGACCATAGGGACCCACAAGTCTTAACTGCCAAACAGCATGCATGGGACTGACCTTGGCACTCTACATCTATGTAGCAATTGTGCAACTTAATCTTCTTGAGGGTTCCTAACAACAGGATCAGGGGCTGTCTTTGACATTATTGTTTTCCCTTAACTGGGGCACCTTATCTAGCCACAATAGGAAAAGATACACATAGTCCTACTGCAGTGTGTTATGCTAAGGCAGGTGATATTCATGGGAGGCTTCCCCTTTTCTGAGGAAAAAGGGAGGAAGTGGGATTGAGGGTGTGAGGAACTGTTTGAAGAGGGGGAAAGGGAAGCTGCGATGTGGATGTAAAGTAAATAAATTAATTATTTTTAAAATGTGAAATAAATATAGGTTTATTCGCAAAATGACTTTATTGTCTCCACATTCAAAGTGGAAAGGCCTTTTCGGTACAGTCTGATCCAGAAGTATCTAGGAGACCAAAATTTTGAATAGTACAACCCCAAGAGAGCAAGAAACTACATAGCTGCATACTCACAGGTAGCGACACTCACTCTTCTTTTTTTTTTAATCCATGTCTCCCCATTCACAATACAGACCAGGTACAGTGGCCTAGGCTGAGGTGTACATGGGTAGGTTTATTCTGCCTCTTCTTTCTATACAATCAGTGTAGGAGCACAGCCTGTGGCAAGCACAAGGAGGCCAATAACTCTTTATATAGAAATAACTATGCATCTATCCTCAAGACGATTTTTGTCAAGTTTCAGATAATTTATTTATTATGTCCTTAAACATTTTATAAAAGAACTTTCTGCATTACTCATAATATATTCAAATTATTTTTGAGAAATAGTTTTAAGCCTTTAAATTTAAGCAAAGAAATCACTTCATTTCCAATTTCAGGATAGAAAATTAAAATACTTTAAAATGCGTTCTTTTTAGGAGTCGAATGTGAACCCAAACACAATCTCTTCCACACACACTAGATGTCACTGCATGACCTGAAATATTGGTTGTAATCTAAGCCATTGCTTTAGCATCACTAGAGGCAAAATTAGCTCAGGGCACAAAATGATCTCCAAACATTATTATGTTTATTTTCCAAACAACAACATATGGCTTCTATCTGGACAATTATATGGCTACTAATGAATTCCTCTTGAAATTCCTCCAGAAATTGTATACAGAAATAAAAGAGGCAATCTTATAGTTTCCTTTTGCATCACTTCTTACTTTCTCACACTCTAATATTAACTAAAAGTTTGCATTTAATGCATAATTAATTACTCTCATTTTGAAGAATAACAGCACTGTAGAGAAAATAAAGATTGATTAACTTAGAAACCATTCCTATAAAACAGTAAAAAAAAAAAAAAAAAAAAAAAAAAAAAGTCAGAGTGAAGAGTACCTGAAATGCAGACCCACCCCCTAGTTGATACAAAAAGAAAAGGAACAGTTCCAAGTTTCAGCTGATGTGCACTAAATGCTCAATACCTCATTCACATAGCAGGCTGCCTCTGATCTTAGCACCACTCTCCCAGGAAAGACTCATTCATGAAGGACTTCCATCACAGAGGCATGTCACAATTCTGGGAACCCAAATTGGAGCCCCCGCCCCCAGCAAACCTCAGAATAAAATGCCCTTCAAAACTCTTGGAAGAAAGTAGGCAAAATATGAAACTTGGAGCAAAATTGGGATCAGATACAAGCCATACAGTGGATATAGCAGTGGAAGTATAGTAGTGCTATCTAAAGCTGAAAGACTCTATAACTCAGTTGCAGAGCATGGAATCCAGCAGGGCATATAGACCAAAGCAATAGTTCCCTAATCCCACAGGCTGTAGAAACAACAGAACTTTAAGGGACTCTGAAGCCAAAAGAATCACAATACCACTTAAGGGCTTCATAGGTCAAAAGAAGTTTGTCAAGAACTTAGTGCAGTGTATTGAAGGACAGAACTATAGGACACAAATCAAGAACATAGTCTCTTCTCCTGAACCTGAGACTGGCAGGGCTCCTAACAAACCATTATAATTGTTACCAAAATTGATTTGTATCTTGTAGATTAATCTAAGGAAATATAACTCAACAAGAATCATCAGTGTATGTCCTCTGGAAGAGCAGCTGGTAATCTTAACCACTGAGCCATCTTTCTAGCCAGGATGGTTACCACAGCTTTAAATGGGTTGAAAAAAAAAAAAAAATCCCATTTCAGGAACTTTTTATCGGATTACTGTGGAAGCATGTCTGCAAAGGGTTAATTGATACTGGAATATGTGATGATCCAGCCCACTGTGGGCAATACCATTCTCCAAGCAAGAGTCTTGATATATAACAGAAGAAATATAGTTCAGCACAAGAAAACAGGCAACAAGGCTGCATTCATTGTCTCTGCTCTTTGTTGTAGATGTGATGTGACTAGTTGCTTGATTTCCTGCTGTGACTTTCTCAAAATGGTGGGCTATAACTTGGTACTGTAAAATAAAATAAACCCTTTCTTCCCCTGATGGCTTTTTGTCAGGGTATTTTATCACATCATTAACATGAAACTAGGACACTAAGAGATATGCAAAACACAGCAAAGAAACTCAAGAAACTCAAGACCACACCCCATTCAAACAGCTCCATAAATAAGCTGATAGTTTCTCAACACCAGAAAATAAAACATTTCAAGTTGAATTGTTTGCAAAAGATTTCTGATCCTTGTTTTAACAAATATTAATGACCAAACATAAGACTCTATCAAATATATGAAGAATTTAATACAAGGCTAGGGGCAAGGATGAGGGGATTTATAAAAATCAATTTTAGAAAGTTAAGGGAGTGAATAAAAAAACTAGTAAAGTAGAGAAAAAATTAAAGAAATTGAGGTGCTAAAAAAAAAAAAGGAATCAAATAGAAATTATGGAAATGAAAGAATCAATGAGCAAATAAAAAAATCAAAAGACCTAACAGAATAAATCTCAGAGATGGAAATTGAGGTGGAGAAAATAATTCACACCAACATATATAATGGGGGGGGGGGGAGGTCAGCAAGCATGAGGGAAACTTCCTAAAAGTCCCATTTAAGAGGCCAAACCTAAGGAAACAGGGATGGCAAAAAAAGCTGAGTTAAAATCTAAGACATAGACAACTTACCCAATGAAAACACAGTCAAAAGTTCTCTAAACCCAGATACATAAATATCTACTCCCCAAAATTAAATATTGTGAACTAATATTATAACACTCAGAGAAATCCTCTACTAAAATTGATGGAGAAAATTTATTTCAAAATTAATAGAAGGTAAGATGATTTATGACAACTAAGCCAACATTATAGAACTGCAGAAGATTTTGAAAGAAATAAAAGGACAGGGGAAAAGTGAAGACAGTTTCACACATATGGACACAGAAAAAGAAAGTACACTCCATAGAAACAGATAAACCTAGGGAAATTAAGAAATAACCAAACAGGGTTTACAGAGCAAACCAGAGAGCATTAAATAATGCCATCAATATGGTAGAGTGTTTTTATTGATTTGTATATGTTGAACTAACCTTGCATCTCTGGGTTGAAACCAACTTGGTTGTGACATGTAATCTTCTCAATGAGATTTCAAACGCAATATGTGGGAATTTTGATATTTTTACATGTACTAAGGATAAAGGTATTTTAATTTATATAAGGATGCAGAGATATTTCAATATACAAAATTCCATCGACATAATCCATGATATAAACAAACTGAAAGAAAAATAACATGATTATCTCATTAGACACTAAAAACACCTTTTGATAAAATCCAACACCCTTCATATATTTCTCATTACAGTTTACTTAGTGCAGTTTATGCTTGTTATGTTATAGGGTTTCAAATTATTAAAGACAACATTTTGTCATCACTACTAACATAAACTCTTCTTTGGAATATATACTATCAAATCATGGAAAATATTTATCAGTCGTTAAGATACTTAAAAATGAAGCTCTTGATTTACCAATGAATTTCTGGCCCACCCTATCCCCTAAACTAAGAGTAGTGAAGCATATTACATGAA
Organism: Mus pahari; assembly: GCF_900095145.1. Lineage (NCBI taxonomy): Eukaryota > Metazoa > Chordata > Mammalia > Rodentia > Muridae > Mus > Mus pahari. Next base: position 40,656,688 of record NC_034592.1, on the reverse strand, counting down.
TGAATTTAAGGTATGTATGTCTCAGGATAGTGTCCTTGGTGTCAGTCATTCTACTGGTTCACCATCTCCGTCTTGTTGTTGCTTTTCCAGGCCTTGGCTTTCCTTCTGGGACCACCATTCGTGCCCTGACTCTGCTGGCTGAGTCTTTCCAACTCTGACTTCTCACTCTGTTAGATACGACCACTCTGTCTGATATTATAAGGCAAGGGACACCACAGGTGTCATTGAGTTAATTGTTTGTTACCCATCTATGGTGGGACACGCAGTCTATCTACCATTAAGAGTAGTTTGTTTCCCCAGTGAGAACCTCATAGAGAAAACTAGTTTTCCTTTTGCAAGTGGTTATCATTTGGAGATGGCTTCTGGGTTAGGGATGGAACATCTCCTTTCGGTGAAAGAGAAACTTGTTCACCCTTGATGGAGTTGGAGACCTGTGGAGACACAGTGAAAACCAGTGTGGTAGCTTTCAGAAAAGCAAGCAGAACATCTATATTATATAGTAATACCACTCAAGGGATTATACCCTAAGAAATCTACATCCATGTTATTACTGCTCCGCTCACATGGTAAAAGATGAAGTCAACCAAGATGATAACCAACGGCTAATGAACATGTCTTATTTATGCACAACAGAAATTATTCACCCATAAAGAAAAATGAAATTATGACAATTCTTAGGAACATGTGCAACTAAAATATTATGAAAATATTAAATTAAGTGAAGAAAACCAGGTTCAAAAAGACAAAAACCGTATGTTCTCTCTCAAGGAGATTCTAGGTTCTAAATATTAAATTAGTTTATATAGGTGGGAGTAAATGTGTATAGAAACAAGAAAATTAGAAGGGGGCCCATGAGAACTGGGAATGTGTTGAGGAAAGCAGCAGCACATATGAGATGGAAATAAAAGGAGTAGGGAGAATTACTAATGTGGAAAGGAAGAGGATAGGGCGATGGAGAAAGAGAGAAAGACATGAGGAGCTTTGCATGTCAACTAAACATGTAGAGACACTGTTCTTGTCATTGCTCCATCAAAACTCTATTTACATTTATATTGCATTAGATATTAAAACAAAAAAAAACCAAAATGACATAGACAATCAAGCAATGTCAAATATTTTAAATATCTAATAAACTTAATGAACAGATTCAGTACATAGTTCCTGGATGCCTTGTACATTGGAAGTACCAAGAGAAACTAAGGGATATAAATATATGTATATACGTGTGTGTGTGTGTGTGTGTGTGTGTGTGTGTGTGTGTGTAATCATACATGGAGCCTCTAAAAGGAATCAGCCTCAAGTAACATAAAGAACCTTCCTTTGAATGATATCCATATTGAAGTTGGTTTATTATCTATGCTGCCTTAAGTTGCCAAATACTTGCATTATTTATCATGTACACTTAATATTGAATGTAAGAGGTGGATAGACATTTGTCCAAAAAATTTACACAACCAATTAAAACTATTAAAAAGTAGCACGCACATTTTTAGTTGCAGAACTTTCCTGAACTGCTACTATTTTAACATGGAATATAATTCTCTGAAAGCGTCTTATTTTTAAAGTGATGCAATATTATAGAACTGGAACCCTGCTGAACAGTATTTATTTCATACTAAAACATGAAAGCGACAGATGACTTTGGGAATAGGAAAATTCTAGTGCTTGTGATCCCAAATATTTTCTAGATTTAGAAAATTCCACGGTTTGATGTGATTGTTGGAAATTAATAACCTGCAGTGGATATTTTGAAAAGCTCGAATATTTTTTACCTCATTTTTATGTTTCTTTTTAAAAGAAAACCAAAGAAGCATTTTTATAGTACAATTCAATACTCACATCCATTATTTAGCTGAAGCAAACAGAAGAAAACTTAGAAGAAATTTCATGTACACAGTGAGTCTCATGCTATGCTTCAAGGTTTCCTAAGGGTTTAATGATGCTTCGCTTCTATTATTTAAGGTTCCTCCAAGAACATACATAGTCTTAGCTGAATTCAGAGTTTGGTGAACTACAGAAAGGCAAGGTTATGGGTGAAATGTTAGACAATGAGGATTAAAACAAATTGTATTAGTTGTTAATTCCTTCTGTTTGCCCCCTTTCCTCCGTGTGTGTGTGTGTGTGTGTGTGTGTGTGTGTGTGTGTTTTTTATGCTTCCAAAAACAGTTCAATCAAAACTCAAGCTCACACACATGGCTAGCTGGACTCTCACTTTGATTTTTAAGTACCAGCTGTGTATGGAGGCTCATGCCTACAACCCCAGTGCTCTGGAGCCTGAATAAGAGCATCACTGCTTGTTTTCATTAAAAGCATATTATCCTTTAGAAGAATTTTTCATTTTGAATGGTTTGAAAGTATGCAAAAAGACACAATCACTTACTCTCACACTTAAAACTAACTTTAATTTTATATACTACTTTAATATATTTTTGAAATGTCATAAATATACAAAATGCATTTTGGTCTGATTTATCATTTAGTGTCTCCCTGCCTCAGCTCTATCCAGGACCTACCAACCTATTTCCCTGCTGACGCCATTTCTTTTCCTATTACTATTATCATTAGTCTTCTCGTATAGTTAGTGCTGACCATGTGTGGATGGCTGTGGGTCCATCTATTGAGGCATAAGCAACATGGTAAAGTAGGAGCCTCACATGGCCCCACCACTAGCTGAAGAGCTATTGGCAGATTATGAATCACTGTTAAAGGAGTAAGAAGTATATGGCCATTGGTAGGTTGTTCATGCAATAGATGAAACCCTAAAGTTGAAAGCAGAATAGAACTGTGGCTATAAACTCAAATATTAAGAAGGTAGCTTAACAGTATGACCAAATAGCGAAAGATCACCAGTGATTTTTTACACCTAGTGTTTTGTGTGCTCTCCACTCCACAGTCGTAGACCACAAGTGAAATTGCTCCTGTGAAGTGAGCCTCAAATCAGATCAGAACACAGTTGGTTGTCTCCATAACTGCTATGCCACCGTTGCACCATGGGTACAGCTCACTGGGCAAGTTGATACTGTAGTATGCAGGGTCAAGTGCTGGGTAGATCATTTGGTGTCTTTTTAACTCTAGAAGCCTACATTGTACCTCTCAGTGCTATGAGAACTAGCAATTAGGGAGAAAGTCTCTCATGTTCAAGCTGATTTCTTCATGTTCTGTAAACAAAGTGTGCGATGTCTTCAGCAATAGAGTCTTAACATTTAGTTGCAGTGGATAATCGAGAACAATGGTGATGTATTTTTTGGATGCCTCTGAAGCATTTCCCACAAATAATTCAGAGAGAAGTAACTACTTGTCCATGAGATTGTTATTAACTAACTCTTTGGTTGTGAACACTTAAACCATATTTACAAAGAGTGAAGCTTTGCCATTTTTTTTTCTAATCCCTCATCATAATGGTCTATATGGCTATATTGATAAACATGTAGGTGTTTTTAGCATTCATTTTGAATGATAAAATGTTCTAGCCTCTTGACTGATTTTCAAAGCTTCTTCCTCTATTCCTTTTTTTTTTTTTTTTTTTTTTATTGGAGAAAGAGGGACTTGTGTTAAGCGGATCCCATTCCTCTGTTAGCAGTACCTCTTTCATCCCATCTTATGTTACTCTAACTATTTAATGCTGATGATACTACAGATCAAGTAACATAAAAA
>NC_034592.1:40611847-40652229 GCF_900095145.1 Mus pahari | reverse complement strand
CTCCCCAACTTGCTTCTTGGTCATGATGTTTGTGCAGGAATAGGAACCCTGACTAAGACAGTTGGTGACTGCAAAAGAGAAAGTGGGTCACCTACCTGTGGGAAGCCACGTAATGCCATTACAAGATGGCTCTGGCTACCACTGGCCACCGCCCGTGTATTTTGGGTAAACAACCAATGTGCGCAGGTGCACATGGGTTTCACGCCAAGTCACAGCCTGTCCCGGGGCATGTAAATTAAGGACTGAAAGCAGAACCAATCAGACATGGCTACGCCAGTTCTAGGCCTATAAAAGCAGTGCTAGTTCTAAGGCTCGGGGTCTTTTACCACAGCAATCAAGCTCTCCCAATAAACGTGTGCAGAGAATCCTGTTGTGAGGCATCATTTTTGCTGGTGAGATAGGCGTCTCCGACAAGTGGTGCTGAAATCTGGGAATGAATATCTTCAGGCACCAGCGAGGACCCCCTAATATAGGGAGGATCCAGAACTGCATTACGGGGAGCGGATAAGGTAAGTCTCTGAGAGGTATGCTTAGCATCAGGATAGCATGTCAGAAACAGAGAAAATGCAAGAACAGAAATGCGCAGAACAAGGATAAAACAAGATAGTAGATAGATAATAGATAGCTAAATATGATAGATAGGCTAGATAGATAGGCTAGATAGATAGGCTAGATAGATAGATCTAGATAGATAGATCTAGATAGATAGATCTAGATAGATAGGCTAGATAGACCAAGTTAAAAAGTTTTCCAAAGTAAAAAAGTTTTCCTGTGGCCAGGCTGGGTATTTTAAAAGAGATTGTTTTCAAATGCAAGAACAGGAGCGCGCAGAAAACAAAAAAGGGAGAAAACAAAAAAGGGATAAAGAAAAGAAAAGTCACAAGGATAAAACAGAAAAGGAGACCGGAGTTGAAAATAAGAGAGGTGTTGGTGCAACTGTTAGTAATTTTGAATTTAATTAAATTTTGCCTGGTGGACGAAAGTGGAAAGTTAAAAAAGTTTTCCTGTGGCCAGGCTGAGCATTTTAAAAGAGATTGCTTTCCCAATTGCCCAAGACCAACTACTATAGCTCCTGTGAGACAATGGTGTCGTGGGGGCTCATGCAGTGGAGGCAGAAGGGTGCGAAGGGACAGAAGCCAGTGGAGGAGAGGAGAGGCTGGAGAATTGGAGAGTGAGGAGGGAAGTTCGGAAGGGTAGTCTGAAGGTGGAGAACCTGACCCATGTTTGGGCCAGCTGCCCTCATTACCACTTAAATCAAAGCAGCTGGCTCAATTCCCTATTAACGCTCAACTCCCTTGTTAACTCTCAGCTGAAAACTGGATTCTCACTGTAGATATTCTGGAGCAATTAGTCTTTGTGTCAGGTGGAAATGGTGCTTCCAAAATACTGCCTTCCATATATTCAAATCATAATGCTAACCTCTGTGCAGTTTCAGAATTTTTCTCGTGCAGTTTCAGAATTTTTCTCGTGCAGTTTCAGAATTTTTGTCGTGCAGCTAATTTGTCCCGTGAAACAGGAACATCCATGTGGAGATTGCCATCGCTCAGCAGTGGTTGAAGATGATCCAGAGGACCTTCAGCTTCCTCAAGGGTTGGGGAGGGATGGTCTTCTGGGGAATCCGAGTGGAACCTATTACCTCTGCCTTTTCCTACTTTAAAGAGTGGGTGGGAGTGGTTCTTTTTGGCATGGCTATGTGCTGTGGATTGGTGTTCGTGCTCTGGTTGGTCTGCAAATTCAGATCAAAACAAAAAATGTGACAAGGTGGTAAAGCCCAAGCACTAATGGCCATTCAACAGGGGAACTCCTCTGAGGTATAGTTAAGGCATTTGTGTCCTCAGCTCTTGCACCCCACAGGTTTTTGATTACCCATTGCACTGGGATGAGTGAGGCTCGGCTACTCAGGACAGCCTTTGCACATTGCTGAGTCTTATCTCATTGCACGTGATAAGGTGTCCTAAGGTCTATCTTTATTCCATCTTGATTTCTGTGGATTGATGAAATTCATACATGGATTGATGGATTAGGATTAATCAAACAAAAAAGGGGGAGTTGTGAGAAGCCACGTAACGCCATACAAGATGGCACTGGCTACCACTGGCCACCGCCTGTGTATTTCGGGTAAACAACCAATGTGCGCAGGTGCACATGGGTTTCACGCCAAGTCACAGCCTGTCCTAGGGCATGTAAATTAAGGACTGAAAGCAGAACCAATCAGACATGGCCACGCCAGTTCTAGGCCTATAAAAGCAGCACTAGTTCTAGGGCTCGGGGTCTTTTGCCACAGCAATCAAGCTCTCCCAATAAACGTGTGCAGAAGAATCCTGTTGTGTGGCGTCTTCCTTGCTGGCGAGGCGGGCGCCGACACCTACCAGCCTAAAAGAGAATTGTTTCTGAAGTTGATATGAAAGCCCCACTTGGAGCATTGTGTTATAGCTATGGATGATTAAGAAATGCTGAGTGATGAAAAGAACTCCCTGCCAAAAGGTTGAATCACTCCTCAGTGTGTAAGTGTGTGTCATTAGGAAGGCAGAGACAAACTGCAAAAGAGCAACAGCACAGAGAAATAATAAGTAATCACGAGGTAGAAATGCCTTCTGTAGCCATATTAGATTGACCCTGTGGACAGAATCCCTTTTCCAAAAGGTGTTAAGCACAACTGAGAAAAATGGACAACAAATTGAGTGTTCAAGTTGTGCATGCTGACATTAGTAAAATGCAAAATCAAGTTACAGAAAGTAGTAGTCATTTCCTTGAGCTATCTGGAAACGGCTGTATGACTCATTCAAGGTACTGCTGGGAGTGGTGGTGCATGCCTTTAATCCCAGCACTCAGGAGGCAGAGGCAGGCGAATTTCTGAGTTCGATGCCAGCCTGGTCTACAGAGTGAGTTCCAGGACAACCAGGGCTACACAGAGAAACCTTGTCTTGAAAAGCCAAAAAAACCAAAAAAAAAAAAAAAAAAAAAAAAAAAAAAAAAAAAAAAAAAAAAACCAAAAAAAAAAAAATAACATTCAAGGTACATCATTCTATACTCTACCCAATTTCACCTACCATATTTTCCCTTTGCATTGCCTACAGGTATTCTTTGTAATGTTAACATTTGTGATATATGAACATTTGGACTTTCTTTGGCTCTGCTGCTTCAAAACCATTGTTTCCATGGAGCTGACAAATGGAAATAAAAAGTCCACATAACATAATCTATCCTCAAAGCTCCTTAATTTTTTCCCAATTTTTAAGTCAATACTTCAAAATTATTGAACTTCTTGAAGATGTAAATAATAAAATAAAATCCGAATTGCCTCATGTTTGTGTCTGTAATGGGCTTCTATTGTTCACGCTTTAATTGTAGCTCATTTGCAATGTCCTCATGAGCACCTTCCTAGTACCCACTCAGGTAGTTCCCATAAGACTTCCCAATAGGCCACAGTAACTGACTGTTTTCAGATAGCTCTTCTCAATTTCTAGAAAGCAGAGCCTATCTCTTGGTCCTGCCTGTCTAGATAATCTTATACACAAAGATGCCATATAAATGTTTTCAAAGTAAGTACAGTAATTATCATAAAGATCTCCAAGGAAAGGAGAAATGATTGAAGGTTGATAAAATTGAGCCATGAATGGTGTTAGCAACCTGCCCAGGGACATCTATCACTCAGACTTAACATTTTCAACAGCAGAAAACCAGATGTGCATACAGGAACTGTTGGACTGTTATAGTCACAATGATAAGTATACAAAGCAGAAACACTGCTGCTCCTGGTTGATATCCAGAAATGGTAACTCGTATTTTTTTTTTCTACCCTTATGTCTACAGTGTGCAGAAGACAAAAGTCTTTCTCAGCTCAGAAACAGAAGTGTAAACTGGACACTGTAGAATTTGGTTTCCTTCATTCCTTCCAAGATAATTTCTTCTGTATGATTTTTTTTTTATCCATTTACTGAAGTAAAATACAAATACATGTCTGGCAGAATTAGAAAATGCAAAGTCTGTCCCAGATTAACTGATTGGAGGGTGAAAAGTGGAGAAATTGTTTCTTTCATGCCTCTTTGGGGCCACCTGCTTTTCTTCTGCTGGAGCTGTTCATCTCTTGTTTCTTTAATATGGGGAAGAATGGCATGAAAGGCTTTCAGCAACTCAGTGGCTCTTTCTCCTTAAACCATGCATATTTGAGAAAGTGGGCAGAAAATCAGAAAGAAATACAGGCAAAATTCTGTGAAGCCAAAAGGGAAAAAAAGGCACATATCTAAAAACAGAATGTTGTATGTCTGCGATGTATCATTCTGAAAACTGGATATCTTAGTGTTCTGGGTTTTTAGTTGGGCTTTGATGAGTTATTGTATGTATGTATTATCATATCAGAATGGTATAAGAAGGTAGGAAAATCACGGCAAGTACTTACTACACAGCCAGACAGATACAATAGAGACAGAGCTGACTGACTGGATGGACTCAGCTGGGTGGCACAAGGAGAGGTCAGTTGCCAGTACTGCCACTGATAAGAGATTCAGAGGTTTTCAAAAAAGGGGGAAAAGGCAGGTGCTTGTTTTAGTTTTTATTCTTTGCCTTGTCTGATTGATTTTCTTCTTAACTAACTTCAACGAATAGTAATGTGGAGTAGCCTTTAAAATCAACGGAACAATTAGACATACTCTGTGTATTTAAGAAGGGAAATTAATTAAAAGTCTAATTAAGATGGAAGGTGACACATGGCATGTTATAGATATTCTGAGATCTCCTATTTAAGTGAAAGATTAAAAAAAGGAGTTGATGTTATTATGTATTAAATATTTGACTGTTTAGGATAGGCTATGTTAATCCTGCATCAAAACATTTTCTTTGTACTATAGAACAATAGTGATGAAGACAGTTTAGTACTGGTTAAAAAAGTAGATAGGTAGACCTATGAAAAATTGAGAACCAGGAAATAAAAAAAAAAAAAAGCTATATCACCTAATTTTTGACATTTGTAGAAAAAAATGCAGTGAAAATAGCCTATTCAACAAATGACACTTAAAAATGAGTTAAAACTCTAATGCTGAAGCTGCTGCAAAAATATTATAGGGAATACTGTTCAAGGCACTCGGGGAGACAAGAGTTTTATGAAGAGAAACCTCAATATCAAGGGGCATATACACAACTTTCAACAGATGGGATGCTATGAAGCTAAAAGTTTTCTGCACATTGAAAGTAATTATGAGCTGACTGTGTAAATTTCTTTAAAAAATTGCGTGCTTGTAAATTCATCATATGAGTACAACCTAAATTGATAAATCTTTTCTAAGTCAAAGTATCCTTTATGTCCTATTGACTCAGCGAACATTTGAAATTAGGGGACGTAGCTAATTGGTCGAGTACTTAAGTAGTATGCATAAAGCCCTGGATTCAGTTCTCCAGGAACACGTGAAACCAGACATGATGATGCATACCTTTTTATAATCAAGCTCTTGGAAGGTGGATTCCAGATGCTCAGGGTCATTCCTTACTATATAGGGAATTTGAAACTAGACTGGATATATGAGACCATCTCAAAAACAAACATGAAAACACCTTACAAATATTTGAGATTCACGCTATGTTCAAAGACATTAGTTCAAATGATATGGTTTGATAAAAGTGTACTCATATATACTTTTATTTAATGTGTACCTACAAGTATTTAAGGTCATGAAACTATATTTTCAGAATTAAGAAAACAACATGTATAAGATTGTAATTACAGAAGCAACAAAAAGATAGGAAGAAAATATTTATTGCAAGGGCAACAATCTTAAGGCTATGGAAGTAAAAGATGATTCATAGTGAGTATTTTTTATATATTTTCCAAAGTTAACACTAATTGAAATATGTAGACTTTTCCTTAGGATAAAACCCATAAAACTTACCACTGCAACAATTCCATGTGTACAATTAAGTGGCATTAACTACATTCATATTATTGTGAAAACTTCACTAATGTACATACAGAATTTTTACTCCTTCCCAGCTGAGACTATCCATCAAACACTAACCCTCCACCATTTCCTCTGACCAGCCCTTGGTTAGCTGCTCCATTTTTCATCTATTGATATATGAGTGTTTTAAGAACCACTTATAAATGGTATCATGAAATAGTTGTTTGTTTTCTTTTTTGGTTCTGATATGTCCTTAAAAGTGTTGCCTTGGTCATGATGTCTGCTCACAGCAGTAAACCCCTAAGACAGAAGTTGGCACCAGGGATTGCTGTATTGTGGCTGTAATAGACCTGACCATGCTTTTGTTTGGAAGAATGTGGATTTTGAGACTTTGAGTGTGGAATGCTTTAATTTGGGCTGACTTACAGGTTCAGAGGTTCATTCCAGTATCATCAAGGTGGGAACATGGCAGCATTCATCCAGACATGGTGAAGAAGGAGCTGAGAGTTCTACATCTTCATCTGAAGGCCCAAAGAAGAAGACTAGCTTCCAGTCAGCTAGAATGAGGGTATTAAAGCCCATGCCCACGGTGACACACCTACTCCAAGAAGGCCACACCTCCTACTAGTACCACTCCCTGGGCCAAGCATATACAAACCGCCACAGTATCACTATTGATATAAAGAAAGAAAGAAGTAAAAGTATGGGGAAAGTGTTCACTCTGGGAAGGGATTGAAGGGTCAGTCTAAGGCTTAGGGGTTTGCCTTTCATCATGTGTTTTGGTGGCTCGGGGACTTTAACTGCTTCATTTTGGCTTCTTCTTGGTTTTTAGACTTTGAGTCTGTTACTATGAATGATTCCCGTGTATGGGCTCTTCTCCTGTATCTTACTTAGACTGTGGAAAACAGTGTAATTTATTTAAGAAAAGCGCTTGCCCCAAGGCAATAAACATCCTTTTAGTGTCTGATACACTGTTTAAATGTCTACTGCATATTTTCATAATGCACAAAGCATCAAGGAAAAAGTATTTGGGTACTGAAAGTGTCTGGTCTTCCCTCGAGGCTATCCAAAGTACAGATTATAACTGCCATCAGCATTGGCCTAGAATGGAATTTATTACATGCTACTGATGTACTTTACAGAAATAGCTAGCAAGTGATGCTGTCCTTGCACAATATTTGAAATATTAAGCGTTTAGCTCTCAAAAACACAAACTTATGTCTCCAAAGTCGAAGTAGTGATAGATATATACAAATGAGCTATTCTAGGTATCAAAACCTTTCCATTAAAGTGAATTATTGTTGGGCAGTGGTGGCACACACCTTTAATCCCAGCAGTAGAAAGGCAGAGGTAGGTGGAGCTCTGTGAGTTCGAGGCTGGCCTGGTCTACAGATAGAGTTCCAGGACACCCAGAGCTACATGAGAAACTTTGCCTTGGGGGGAAAAAAAGTGAAGCACCAGTCCATCTCCCAGCCAAATCATCATTTATTTCCCTGGAAATCAGGTTCTGTTATATGGATATTGCCTAAATATTGCTATGCCACAGCCCCCAATACTTTCCACAAAACAGGTAAAGGGATGGGGAAACTCTACACCAGAAATAGGAAAAAGAAAGAAAAACATGGTCCTAGGGTTTGTTGTTGTTGTTGTTGTTCTTTTGGGGGGGTTGTTTTGCTTTGTTTGATAGAAAGAAGGAAAATTTCTAGATAGCCCAGACCTCTTTAGTGCTAATAGGAAATGACAGAGCAAGCTTTGTACCAACTGGATTTGTAGTTCATTTCTATTTAACTACTCAGTTTTACTGAACAAAATCATAGGACTGGGGATGAAAGGAACAAAACCATCAATCTGTGCTATCTTATGGGGAGAGGCATTGCCTTCTATGTCTGGGGTTTGTGTCTGGTTACGAGTTGCATCTGAAAGAAAGGAAAGAAAATCTGGGCTTCCCAACTTCTGATGATATTTTCTCAAATATGAGGTTTGGCTTTATGATCCATTCATTATAAATTTTCATACATATGAATTATATATAGAATTTATATATATAGTATATTATTTTATATGTTGTATATAATATATATTTACTATACATATAAATATATACACACATATATATTTCATATATATTTATATATACATATGAAAACTAGAGCAACTAAGCCACGGAAAGTATGGCTAAGTCCTGGGAGCCTGGTTCTTTGCTGTTCACACCTCCTTAGTCTCAATAATAAAAGAATCTAGATAGCTAGAACATACTGAAACTTTCAGAAAAAAAAAAAAAAAAACTTGCCTAAAAGGCTCTTCTTTGTGCTTGAGGGATGGCAACACATTACAAGGGTGCCAATAATGGCAATACATTCATTCAGAGGACCTGAATGTGAAATGGATGATTCTTACAGAGGGAATTTAACAAGCAAGCATGGTGTAATTAGAAGGCCCTGCGCATGCCTATCAACACGGGATTCTAAGGTTTTGATTGACCGATTCAAGGGACAGGAGAAAAGGGAAGGAGAGAGAATCCTGTATCTTCTGGAGCTTAAACGAAGTAGAAGTGGCCTGTGTGTAAGACTCTTCTGGTAGAACTTATAACCAACAGCCACTATGGACTGAGCGTCCTCAGCTCCCTGAAATGTTTGCAGATTGCCTTGTGGTGAGGAAGGAAGGGTGGGTGGGAGCCACAGCTTCTGGAGGGAGGCGCCCAGCTGCTGGCCGACATTCTAGGTGATGGATGTGATGAGCAATTCCCTTAAACCACTGATTTTCTGCCAAGGACAGAAAACACTGGAAGCTCATCCAAAAACTCCTCGGCAATTAAAGTGGCAATGAAGTGGTTGGTCACTCTGCCCACCTCCTTTAACAGAGAGGTGACCCTGTTCTTGGCAACCACCTCCACACACAAACCACAAAGAGAGCAAGCACCTCCTTAGTCCTGCGCCTTGCCTGGGCCTCACAGTTCACTACGAACCCTGCTTTACTAACACCTAAGAGCTTTCCCAGTAGGGTGGGGACGTAGCTCTTTTTATAATTTCTAAGGTTTTTCTCCATTCTCCCTTCCTTAAAACAACAATAACATCAGCAACACCCCCTACTCAAAAAGGGGGGGGAGGGGAAGAAATTCCCAATCTTCCCACCTGTCTTGTTTTCCCAAACTTCACCATAAAGCTTACAAGAACAGGCAGCAGCCAAACACAGGCAGCGGGCCAGTACCTTGACCAGCGCCATCTGGTACCTGTCCCCTTTACATCTGCTCAGAGGTGATAGGGTGGCTTCGAAGGACACACTTAAGAGAGGATGTGATCCGGGTCCTCTGCAACTTTCAGCCTTTCTCTCCAAGTTCTTTACTTGCTCTGCACATCAGGAGTGCTTAGTGAACTCTGCCTAGCCTTTGGAAATGCAGAAGGCACAAAGCCTGCTAGGTTAGCTCTTTTCTTCGCCGCCCCTCTAAGCCGAGCGGGCGCAGCAAGGCTCTATCACCAGCAGGGGTCGCTGTTCGCTTGGAGCAGCAACCGGGCCACCGCCACGGCCCGCGCCTCCCACGGCCCCTCCGGCCCAACCCGCCAAGTTCCAAGAGCTCCCAGTCGAGCGAACGCCGGGAACGAGCACTGCCTGGGCAGAACACCGCGCACACGAGCCAGCTTGCGGCGCGCCCTGAAGAGGTTCTTGAGACACGGACCTGGGACTTTTGGAAGGGAGACTGAGGAGCCCCGCGCGCACAAGTGATCAAGCCAGCGCTCCGCTGGGCACCTGTTCGTCCCGCGCTACAGCCACTCTGGTCCCCACCCCTCCGATCCTCGCCTTCCCGGCGCCCGCTTACTCTCGTGATGAATTCAGTGCTGGGCAACCAGACCGACGTGGCTGGCCTGTTCCTGGCCAACAGTAGCGAGGCGCTGGAGCGCGCAGTGCGCTGCTGCACACAGGCGTCGGTGGTGACCGACGATGGCTTCGCCGAGGGAGGCCCCGACGAGCGCAGCCTGTACATCATGCGCGTGGTGCAGATCGCAGTCATGTGTGTGCTCTCGCTCACTGTGGTTTTTGGCATCTTCTTCCTTGGCTGTAACCTGCTCATCAAGTCGGAAGGCATGATCAACTTCCTAGTGAAGGACCGGAGGCCGTCTAAAGAGGTGGAGGCAGTGGTCGTGGGACCCTACTGAGTGGCCCTCGGGTCGCCCTCGGCGGGTGCCTCCCCTCCGGCACCTCCACTACTCCGCCAGCCGCGATGCACCCCTCACCATCACGGACCGAGCAACGCAAACCTGTCGGAGTCAGTTTTTTCTCTTGACTTCTGCCTTTGGGGAAAAAGTGACCGATTTCTGATCGCTCTTCGAAAGGCCCCAAGCAAGACTGTACAGGAGGAGCGCCCAGACTTCGGGACACAGCAGCAGGTGGCAAAAGCAGGGCGCAGAACTTTGGGAGTGGCTGCTGGCGTGGGATACTAGGAGATGGACCAGGCGGCGAAGGCCCCTTTCCACCTGCAGGTGGGCTCAGCACTGGGGACAGCTTGAGAGGCCGAGCAAGGCGGGTTGTGGATGGGTGTGTGAGGCCCAGTGACCGGAACAAGTGACTGTTTTTACGCCACGCTGCAGACCTAATTGGGAAGGAACATAGATGAGTGTGGGTTTTGCGACCTACTAGGAGAGTGAAACTTAGATCGATAGTAACCTGTGGTTTTAAGGGATTTGTGTTAGTTTGCTTGAATACAAATATTTGATAAGTCTTTTGTGCCCTAGTGGCCTATTTGCCTGCCTGCGGGTTAGAGTTTTTTTGTCATTCTGGGAGAACGGGTGGGGGGAGGGGAGCTTGAGACTGTGAATGGGGTAAGTGCTTTCTTTTAGTGCATTTCCAGCTGGGTCTTTATGGGAGGCTAGCGCTCCAGCTAAGCCCGGGACAAAGATCCAGAGTAGAATTCTTAGCTCGTGTCTGCACGGTTTACGCCACAAAAGTGCTCTTGATATCCGTGACACCGTTTGACTCTTTTTCTTATTTAACATTTCCTTAATAAATGCAACATTTAAGTGTTTTGTTTCTGGCCTCCTGGTAGTCATTCTGTTCTTCTGGAGGAGGGGAAGGTCGGCTGAGCAGCTTCTGGGTCCCAGCCAGGAGGTTTCGCCTGGCCATAGCTGCGATTCCAGTTCATAGATCCTTAGATCCGTGCCCGACAGAGAGCCCAGTGATTTGTGACACACACGAAGCCTCAGGCATAAAAGCCATCTCGCAAACAGCGGCCTTTGTTTTCTCGCTTATTTATGATTTTAAATTTCATTTCGTTTCGAATGTCAGGTAGGTTCTCGCGGGAAATTACACTTCCGTGCCAGGCTCCTCGGGGGAACTCTAGGTTACCCTGCTAATGAAAGGAGGAGACAGCCAAGCCAGTCTTTAGGGAGAGCATCTTTCCCCTATCCACGTCAGCAGGAAGGCATGGGGATGTTGCCACAGAAAAAAAAAAGAAAAGGAAAGTACAGATTTCCAGGAAAAGTAGCCCTCAAAGTTCGCAATACCAGCCAGGGCAAGCATTGTCTCCAAGTCAGAAGGGCTCCGTTGTTTTTGACGTATTATGGTTTCTAGAAAAAGGAGTATAAGTGAGCAATGAGAAATGTTTGAGGTGATGAATTAATCATGGGTACATGTATTAAAGAGTTCTATTGTGTCCTGTGAATATATGCAGTCCATCAATTAAGTAAAAATAACACACACACACACACACACACACAGAGAGAGAGAGAGAGAGAGAGAGAGAGAGAGAGAGAGAGAGAGAGAGAGACTCTAAACATCTGTCTGCATCTTAAGCCAGCCATCCATTGGCCTGGCCAGGCAGAGGGCTCGAAGGGGTTAGCTGCAGACTACTGCAAACCAAACTAGAACACATGGCTGGGATGGCTGTAGATTAGATGGGGGCCACACAGACACATTTAGGGCCCAGAAACTGAACACAGTTAAAAGAAGGGCCTAGGAAACATCTCAAAGGTTCCAATAGTTTGAAGTTCAAAGGTTTGTGAGGTTTTTTCTTCCTGTCTTATTTTCTACCAGGATACTATAATAATCAAAAAAAAAAAAAAAAAAAAAAAAAAAAAAAAAAAAAAAAAAAGCAAAGACTTCATAATCTGCTATAGTACCAGGAAACAGAAATGCAACGTCCCATTTGTACAGAAAGAAATGGTACAAATTACACTACACGGTCTGTACATCAGAGCTCCTGGCTTCCTCTCAGAGTCAGTCAACCTTGCTAGGAATTGTAGCCTAGGGTTTTTTTTGGGGGGGGGTTTAATGTTAACAGTGTAAAAGATAAGTGAACTAAGTGAACACCCACTTACACCCCTCCACACACGTAGACACACACAGAGAGACAGACAGACAGACAGACAGACAGACAGACAGACAGACAGACAGAGAGATCTGTTTAATCTTTTTTACAGAGAAGGTTTGATTGTTTCTTTTCTTGTGTAGTGTGGCCAACAGTCAACAGGTAGGAAGGAGGACAGCTTCCATTCGTGAACGTGTGGGAGAGGAAACGAGACAGATGTCTTATTTTGTAGACAGTTTCTGTGGCATCAAGTGAATCTGCTGCCTTCATATTTGAGAGGAAAACAAAACACTGAGATGAGTTTATCTTGTAACAAGTCAGGCATCTCATACGTGTGTGTTTGTGGCTGTAGCGCCCACTGAGAGTCCGTCTGTCCAGGGCATTTATGAGCTCACCACAGTACGTTCAGGGTTCTGGAGATAAGAACTTGTACTGAAAACACATCTGCTAGAGGCACTAGAAATCTTTCTTTCTTTATAGTCTGATGTGATCAAAATGCATGCTCACAGCTAGCTCGAGGGAGTGGGCAGGAATTAACCCTTCAAGGCAATATGAAATTCTCCACATGGAACAGGTATTTAATGAAAACGAAAGTTCTACAAACGGAGAAAATAGCCCTCATATGATAGAAGGCATCCAATATCGCCTCTGCCTTCCTCTTCTTTATATTTCTTTACTCTTCTTACATCTTCTCTATACCTCAGCAGACCATACACTTTCATCTCTCCACCCATATTTGTTCTTTGCTCTATGGGAACCGTGAGATAAAACGGAGCCTGTAAAGGTTAGTGCTTAGCTAGAATGGCTATGGGAGCGGAGTGCTGGGATCGGGGTGCATTTCTGGGAAATGCATTCTGAAATACAGAGCTCTGGAGATAGTGGCGTGGCAACAACCCTTCTCTTCGGGTCACATCCATCTGTTACTTAGAGATGCCAAGCGGTTCTGGTTTTCATAAGTGAAGCTAGAAGCTTTTTACATACCCTCTTCCCTGGTAGCCACACAGCAACCACTTTTGCAGATCCACTCCACTCCTCCTACTCAGTCTTCGGATCTCTGTGCTTTTCGTTTGAACAAACACATTAAATGAAACTTTTAGTCCTGCCCAGAGTTTACGGCGTGATTTTCTTTTCTTACCAAGAAGGCTTTCAGGAAAATAGGTTTTTGAACCTTATTCTCCATTTCACCTAAGAAATCAATGTTAGCCTAAGGAGACTAGGAATTGAAAGGGTATATACAGACAAGATTATCTTCTGTCCCAGGCTTATATCTACTATGTGGTCAGAAATGATGGAGAGATAAGATAACGGGCAGGGGGCATGGTGCCACTCAGTTTTCTGTAAAGAGCTTCCTTGATCTGTTCAGCCCAAGGGGGACTTACCTGGTAAGTCCCAGAGCCTTTCTAGAACTACAGCAGGAGAGAGCAGGTGTCATGACAGGTGCACAGACTATCAGCTAGACAGACAGACACTGACACTTCTAAGCCTAATTTAGTGGTCTCCACAGAAGCAGCCTCTCCTAGCTGATACATTTTATTTTTCTAGGGTCTGAAGATGGATCAAGGACTTAAGTGCTGGTTACCCCGAGGGAATTCAGAGCAGAGGTGACCCTGCTGTGTTGAGTTTGAAGTCAAGGTTGTTCTAGTGAATAATCTGTGACTTCAGACTGCCAATCTACTTGATTTCTCTGTGGCCCTGAGTCAATTCATGTCTTCTTGTCTCATTCAAGGAAGGGTTAGAACTTTGGGCTCATGTTGGTTTCTCAGCTGCTGGGTGGCCTCAAGGAGGGTTGATTCTAGAGGGATACTGCAATTAATTTGCTCACCATTTTCAAGGTATTTTATAAATCTCAGGTATGTGTGTTAAAAATACATCTTGTTCTCTAGTTTGGTGCTCTCAGAACTTCTTTTCTCCCCTAAACCAAGGGCTTATCCACTTGAGGCATGATATTTTAAATAATCAAAGAAAAATTCAGACAGTTCATCAGAAGTACACGGTAGTTCACACACCATAGTGTGATGTCAGAAACAGAGGGAGAGAGAGAGAGAGAAAGAGAGGAAAGAGAGAGAGGGAGAGAGAGAGAGAGAGAGAGAGAGAGAGAGAGAGAGAGAGAGAGAGAACCCTCAGGAACTGGGGATCAAGAGGATCTTCTAGGAACTCATTCAAACAAGAATACAGAGTTTCTGATAGAACTTCTCCTGTGTTAAAGAGAAATTAATAGCAATTTTTTCTGCCCCAGAATATTTTTTTCTTTTGAGGTTGGGCAACAGCATGCAACAGCTGTTGCAAACCCCAGCTTTTATATTTGTCATATTTGGGGGCGGGGGGGAGTAGGGGGATTATAATGCCAGGAAAGAATTCCAGGTTTCAGTTTGTTAAGATCCAAGCCTAGTTTAAAAGTCTATTGAAGCAGTAAGTCTGCAGCAATCTCCAAAACAGAAATCAATACATCTTTTATCCACCTGTCAAATCCCATTTAGACATGTGCACAAAAGCTCAAACAGGATATGTTTTAGAGTCCACTCCAGCAGTAATTGATTCCTAACATCTGCATTTAAATGCTTCGTGACTATTTGTTTTCACGGCCCATTTCACATTCTACGTCTTTTTGCATTGTTATAAATGCTTAAGATGTTGAAAGTCCAGATAAGTTTCATAGCAGTATCTATGATTTTAAAATTCTTGGAAAGCTAGATAGTTTAAGGAAATCAAAATATAAAGTTTTATGAAATTGCACATCAGTTAAACTGATCATAACTTTAAAAACTGAACTAATATTCACGTTTTATTTGCTTTATTCTTAATGTATTTGAGAAGCTAAAACTATTTGAGCAGAAGGTTCAACTAAAGACTGTTAGAAGAGAAATTAGACACATTTTACATATATTCACTTGGTAAATGGTAGCTTGCCTCATAACACAAACAACAGTATTTACAAATGAGAATAACATGCTTTATTTTTATGTATCCAGCCATGTGGTTTTGCAAGCACAATGAGTAGTTTTCTGCCTGAATGTATGTAAGTACTTGCTTGCTGCAATATTTTTTGAGTGGGTGAATGTGAGCATAGAGTGATCAATATAGAAAAGGTCAAGTCATCTGTGATGTTGCTGAGCGGCACTGGGCCCTGCCCCCTCTCAGTTCAGATTCAGTGTCCATGAAAACCGCTAGGTTATGAGCTCGTGTGACTCAAACTGCCACGTAGTATTTTCCTGCAATTATGTGCACTTAACACACTATACTTACTACTGAATGAAAGGCGATAGTTCCTATACATTTGTACCATAAGACACAAGCACAGACAGATATACAAAAGAGAAAGTAAAGACTGTACCCACAGAGCCAGACAGTAAAGAACTGTGTTTCGCTACCATTTCAAGATTCAGAGTCCTATAAAAATATGTATGTAATTATCCCATAGACTATGTTTTGGCAAAGTCTATTAGAGCAAAAAAAGGTTACAGTTTTACGTATGATTATTTTTCTTTGCTTGCCTTTCTGTCCTCCAGTTCTGTCATCATTATGCACTGCTCTCTTCACTAGCATCTAAAAGATGTACTGCCCTGAAAGAGTCATTGATTTTTATCAGACCAAGACTCCAGATGTCTGATTGCTTTGGGAAAAGAATCCCCCTGGGATCCAGAGTGTCTCTTTTGCTTTATTTATTTTCCTGTAAGCTGAGAAGGATCCTGCAGTTTATATTCTAAGCAGTATTGATTATGTCAGGTATGTGGTGTGTGTGTGTGTGTGTGTGTGTGTGTGTGTGTGTGTGCGTGTGCGTCTGTCTGTCTGTATCTGTGTATGTCTGTGTGCACACATTCATGCCCACATAACCATATGCATAGCTCTTTCCATGTTGTATGAAAATATTTAACCTTCTACAAGACAAATATAATTACCACAAATCCCCTAATGCCTTATTTTACATTACATTTGCTTTTAATAATAATAACGATACCAATAGCAACAATAATAACAAAATTAAAGAAAATTTCCATGTAAATGTTTTTGAAATGTTCAGTAAATAAAATTAAAATAAAATATATGGAGTCATGTCATGTTTTTTATTTGTTTGTTTATTTAGTTGGTTGGTTGGTTTTTCTTAAGACAGGGTCTCCCAATGTAGCTCTGGCTATCCTGGAACTCAATATATAACAGGCTGGCCTTGACCTCATGGGGATCTGCCTGCTTCTGGCACTGGAGTGCTGGAAATAAAAACTTTACATTTATGTTTTAAGATATATGCTTCTATCTTCGTTTACACAATGGGGAAAAAGGGAAATCTCAAGAGACAGAAAAGTCAAAGATTTTATATATATATATATATATATATATATATTACAAGCATGAAAAAAAAAATGTTAAAGTTAGCTAAAGTAAGAGGCTCCAAACTTGACGGTCAGTGAAAATACATTTCTAAAATTTTACAAGCAGACTTGGGACTCTTTCAATAGCAGTAAGAAAATTCTACATTTAGACAATTTGATGAAACAATCGAATACTGCTGACTGGTAAGACTAAGCATTGGAAGGGAAATGTGAACCATGGCTAATTCCTTTCTATTTTTCCCTCTTTGGTGGAGCCCTCCTCTAATTGCACACACTTTGTCAGTTGGCTGAATTGTTTCATTTTGAAGGGACAAAGAGATCTTGCCAGCCCTTCTTATATTTGTCGTCAATAAATATTTATTATTTAGCATCTATAATAGGCATGACTCTGCACTGAATCCTACCTCAGATTTTGGAAGTGGAGGGCAAAGCATCATGGAACTTAAAGGCGCCTGTGACTCCGTTCTTTTGCTGCTGGATCCACGTTCACATGTTCTTCGGATATATGGCTGTGTAAGTCTCACATTCTATAGCTTCTCCTCTAGAAAAAAAAATATTCTGGACTTCTTGGTAATTAATACCAGCCCTGAGTGATGCAAACAATTTAATGTGACTTTTCTTCATGTCTTCTGGCAACATGCCCAAAACTTGTTTTACTTAATAGAACACAGGGTCCCCAATGGAGGAGCTAGAGAAAGTAACCAAGGAGCTGAAGGGGGCTGCAACCCTGTAGGTGGAACAACAATATGAACTAACCAGTACCCCCTGAGCTTGTGTCTCTAGCTGCATATGTAGCAGAAGATGGCCTAACCGGCCATCACTGGGAAGAGAGGCCCCTTGGTCTTGCAAACTTTATATGACCCAGCACAAGGGAATGCCTGGGCCAAGTACTGGGAGTGGGTGGGTAGGGGAGCAGGGGCGGGGGGTATAGGGAACTTTCAGGATAGCATTTGAAATGTAAATAAAGAAAATAATAATAAAAAAATTAAAAAATACATTCAGATTTCAGATGAACAGAATATGGAAAGCCTGAACAGAGAGTACTAAATGGATATCTTGAGGGTACTAATATTTTTCTACAAATTCAGCTGAGGGGCAGGTGTTTTGTTCATTTCCCCCCACTGTGAATTGTCAATAGCTGTCTAATTAAAAACACCATATATAAAACTCCCTCCAAATACTACTTATATAATTTTCTTATGATTAAAATTATACCCATGTTTTAGGAGAATTAATTTAGCCTAGATGTGAAAATTAATTATTATTCTTTTGGTTGTAATCACTGTGAATGCAATTCAAGCTCATTTTAAAATGACAACAGAAACCGAATTTCCTGACAGTGTTGAGTTGTACATTCAAAAATTCAACTCCATCAGGTCTATGTTTATGAAACTGCTAACTTATGTATCCAGTTGCTTGAGCTTCCAGATGTGTTCTTTCCACATGTTAAGAGAGAAAAATATTATGTATCTATAAACTTCCTTGGTCTGATGCTCACATGTTACCAATGTGACAACCCCAGCAGCAGAGCTATCCACACAACAGGTCAGGGTGTTCCAAGTAACTACACAAACAATACAGACTATTACTGTAACCCTTGACTGCCTCTCATAGGCTAAAAGGTAAGCCCTTATTTCCAAACACTTGCACACTTAGTAGTCAGGACACGAATGATGCAAGTTGGTTCTTAGCATGAACCACATGTCAACCACTGTTGCTTAACAAAGTTCCGGCATATGGACATGGTAAATCACAGTTCTCTAACATACTTTTACTTTCATTTTTGATGATTCTCACGTGTGTGTTATGCAGGTTTCCGTATGCTTTTTTTTTTCTTTACGTTGGGAATTTTGTTTGGATACTGGTAGAAGATGTGAATGGATACGATGACAATTTCTCTAGACAAAGCAATTTTTTGAAAAAAACATCTCTGTCACTGTGGAACCACATAGCACAATGACTCTACCTATGCCTACAGGAGAGTCCCCTTTGTGCCCCCTGTTGTACCAAGAATAAAGAAGTTAAAGAAGCATTAACTGTAAGATGGTTCCAGAAACTCTTAAGCACTTATACCTGGTCTCAAAGATGAAATCACACAATCTAGAGAAACAATGGGCTCAGACCCAAAGCCTGGGACCTTAGCAGTTGAAGGCAAAAGTTCAGTTAATAAAGTATAGAATAGTACCTACGGCATATTCTGAGAGTATGTGACTGACATACAGCATGGATGGCAAGATCTGTTATGCCCCACAAGAAGCAGATTCTGTTAAGGAGTTAGACTGGCTTGATCCCCCTCTGCCATGTACAGAAA
The DNA here is from genome assembly GCF_900095145.1 of Mus pahari. Lineage (NCBI taxonomy): Eukaryota > Metazoa > Chordata > Mammalia > Rodentia > Muridae > Mus > Mus pahari. The sequence goes on along the minus strand of NC_034592.1, from coordinate 40,633,404 downwards.
CATACCTTGAAGGAATCAGGATGATATGGCTTATTGGAAAGATAAAGATGTCTGGACCTTCCCTTTGGGGAGTGTATGAGAATAGGTCCATATTGTTAGACTATGACTCATGGGAAGGCTACATGGTACAACCACTGCGCCAGGCACCTTGAGGAATGAAAACTGCTCTTATGGGTTTGTTTCTTACTGTCTGGTACCTCCTGACCTTGAAGGCTGAGAGCATGCAGGAGGAAGCTAAAGGGGGGAATTTACCTGGAGGGATTGCTGAACCTTAGAAAACAAAAGGGACTTAGTTGCATTGCTTTTCCTTTAAATAAAAATATTGTAATAAAGTTGATTACTGCTTTCATTCTGGATGTTGAAAACAGGGCTAAAATAGGTTTAAAAAAAAATCTGTGAAAAGATCGTACACTTCTTGGAATCATCAAGTCTGCTTTCAACATTGCCTGTGAATAAGACACTATGCAAATATAGAGTTTAAAAGTTGTAACTCTCTTCCCCGCTACTGCACATACACTCTTTTCAGTAAACACACCAGCTAGCAGGATTCACCCTTAGATTGTGTTAGTCTCTTTCCCGCACTGTTTCCATGCCTCCTCATTGGGAACTGAAGCCTACTGGAACTGGACTCTTGTGGATTCTAACCTGAAAGACTTTTTTTCTTTCTTTCTTTTTCATTCTTAAGAACAGGAGTTTTATTAAATTATACTTAATAAAAAGTCTGTTTTTTACTTAGATATGTGTACTTTTTTTGAGATTCCAGGAGTCATTATTAATACATAAATTAATACTGAGTTTGCTAGTCTCATAAAATTTTGCAGTTATGAATTTTACCATAAAAGATTTATAAAAAGACAATGCAGCAAATATTTTCTGAAGTTTTTAAAACTAACTGAAAACTTTTAGTAAGTTGTAATCTTTAATACTCCTGTATATTTTGCATATTTATGTTTGAAGAGCTAAAATTTAAAAGAACCAAGCAAGAAACCTTTTTTATGAATTCTCGCCCTGCTAAAAAGTAATTTTGTTTTCCTTCCAGTAAGTTGTTCCACTGAACAACAAATCTGAGGGGAGTTATACAATATTTAGGAAATGGTTTAGATTTTATTCATTATTATAATAAAACCACAAAAGGTCCTAATTATGTTCTGCCTCTTCATGAATGGCCGTTTCATTCTGTTCTGGGTCATCTCATGCTTCCTTTATCACCAAGAGAAATATGACTTTATGTTCATTCTAATCTTCACATGAAATGTAATGAGGAACAGATAGAGTGCAACTGGGAAACAAGAGATTGCTGCTCTCATTTAATATTTTAAATAACCACATTTAACCAATTATTTATGTACAAAGATCACAGAAACATACAACTGGGTACAGTGTAAAGATCAACGTTTTAGAATTTCTCTTGATGTTCTCTGTATCTAAGTTGGTATAGCCCCAAGTGTCCTGGACAACACCCTAGATTTCTGGATAACCTTGAACCTGGTAATACGAACTTGGACCATATAAGCCTTAAAATCTAACGTCTCTATTTGCTCGTGAAATTAGAATTACCTGCACTCACTGTACCTACCTGGCTTTAAACATGTCTGCAATATACATTTATGGCACATTTTACATTAGAAAGCCTGTGATGATATATTACTAGACAACTTTAAGTGGATCCATTGATTCATTAACTGATAGAATTTCTTCAAAGCTTTGCGACTCTCTATGGGATAAATAAAATATTCATCATTAAAACAACAAAGAGTACATCCAATAAAAATTACCCAACATTACAGAAGTTGATCTGACAAAGTTTTTTTGATGGAGCTGCTCTTATGGCCTTTCTGACTTGGAAATCTTGTGCATTAAGCACATATACTGTTTTATGGCTATTCTTTGAGCATTCCCTAACTCTGCTTCTAAATTTTCCATCATTGCCATCTACACTTATTCTCACTGAATTAGGTTAACTTTCTTATTACCCAAAGAAACTGAACCAACATTATTCATTTCTTTGGATTTCTAGCTACTTTACATGGCTTTCTTCTGAGCAAAGAAATCAGTCCCTTAATTGCAACTATCCACTTTGCCAGGAGCTTCTGCTGCATATTGAAAATGCACCGGTGGGCTTCTTGATTCTTATTCCCAGGTAGAGGCGGGGGTAGGGAGCTAATGGTGTGGTTGAGTGCTTTGTCAACCATGAAGACTGGTGTGTGAGAGCTTGTTTCTCATACAGTGCCTGTCCACAGGGAAGCACTTCTCTCCTTCTGGTTTGTAGGAGTGAAGGCCTGAACCTGAGCACAGGCAGCGGAGTGTTGGCAGTGTGTGCAGCACATACACAGCCTCCCAGGACCAGTTAGACCAATATGAGAGAAAATGATAATTTCCAGACATCATGTCCTCATTTTTTCTTGCATGATGATCAATTTTCACTATGATAATTTAGTTTCAGGAACTGATAATTTCCTGAAATTTTCAGTAGCTAATAACATAACACCAAGTCCCCAGACATGATTTGGCCTATGGTTAATCCTTCGTTGATTACTTTATCACCAATAGCTTGAATACCAAGTTACAATTTTTCTTTCCTATTCTGTTTTTGTCATTTCTGAGGCAGTATTTGGTGTCTGGTCTTTTTGCATCTTAGCATTTGACTAATGCTAAAACTCTTTATACAATGTTTATAAAACCATGCTTTTACATATGAAAAAGTAAACTATGTGCTATTTCAGTCTACTTGTAGAGAACTTTGTAAGACAAATTAAATACCTAGTCATTTTTATATTTTATTAGGGAATAATAAAGACTTCAAGAGAAAGATCCTTATTACATTCTAAACTAGAAAATGAATCTCTTAGTAATATTCTCCATTTTAAAATAGTTTTTACTGAATTATTCTTATAGAGTTTCTGTAAACATCTAATTCTAAGTAAAGGTGTGCCTGAGAATCTCAAATAAAGAAAGATTACATTTTACTGAACTCTTTGCACAGAGTCGGTGTATTTCTCCAACTTCCATTCCACAAAGCAAAGAAAGACTTCACCATCTATTTAGATAAAAGAAAATTTACTCAAAGAAGAATCTAGGGTCTTTGATGCTGGGTTTCATTGCACACTTTTATGTGCTGTGTAGAGAATGATAGTGTTAAAAATATTTCATAGTTCAATTATTTTTGAGATGAAAATATTTTCAATTCATGATTCCCAGGATACAGAAAGAGTGTTGAGAAACTAAGAAAATGCTGTAAGGTACAGTACATGGCCACCAGAAGTATTGCCTACTTAGAGTGCATTATACAATAATAATCATGGTTTGTGAAAATTACAAACAGCTTACTTATAAGAAATTATATGTCAGACTATTAAGATATAAGAACATTAAGAATATTAAGCAATACTAAAATTTATCTGACTTTTCTCAATTTTATATGTTAAATTAAGAAAAGAAAGTTTAGGTTTTATTATTTATTTTTTAATAGTTATTTTATGTGTATGAATGCTTTACCTGCATGTATGAATGTGGACTGCATACATGCCTGGTGCCAGTGGAGGTTAGAAGAGGGTATCATGCCCCCTGAATTTGTAGTCATAAAGTCAACCTGTGAGTGCCGGATTCCTAACCTGGGTCTTCTGCAAGAGCAGCAAGTAATCATAACTGCTGAGCCACCTCTCCGTTCCCCCAAAGTTATTTTTTTAAAAATAGATTTCCCCTCCACACTGATGCCAAGGCACACAATTTTCACAAGATGTAGTCCTGTTTTCTATATCCTCCTCTCTTTATTAGATGACGCTATAGGCATAGTCCAAGCTGATTCTAAAAACTCATTTTTACAAACTGACTGTGAGTAATATAAATCCTCAATGATTATTATCATCACTATCGTTACACCTCCAAGTGAGTGACGAGCTGTAACTGCTAGTCGTAAATGCACTATTTAATACATGTTACTTTAAAGCCCACCAACTTATAAGTTGCCAATACTCCAGACATAAGAAAAATGGGGAGCGTGAGGGACTAAGAACCCACCCGGGGAGCAGTGATGAAATGCTCCTGAGCTGAAGTGGGACCGCAGGTCTGAGAGCATCTTGACCTACACATTTTCCATACTTCTGCCCAACTAATTCTTCTGGGGAAAGATTGTCAGTTAGAACATTTCAATTTTTTCACACACATGGGGCTTAATCATTAACAACTTGGATCCACCCCTACAGCTCTTAGTAATGATTTACCATAGAGGAATGCATAGCAATTTATCATTTTGGTGGAACTGGGGCTTGCCAGTGGCAGATGGCTCCAGGAGGTGGAGTGTGGATTTTAGGAGGAGATTCAAAATGAGTCTTTGCTTGTCTGATTATATAGCCTGTGTGTGTGTGTGTGTGTGTGTGTGTAATTCTATAATTATAGAGGGTCCACTTATAATGTTACTTACTATTTTAATCAAGTTTCTCAAATTACAATTTTAAGTAAAAATTTATTCTAAGATGTTAAGGCTCCTTGGCATGACATCAATAACTGAAAAATAAAAGACAATTTTATAGACTGGACTTGCATATTTATTTATAATAAAATTGTCCTCACTTATCACTTGTAGCTTTCTTCCATTCTGACCTTTTCTATATACTGTATTATACAGTCCTCATAAACATCTTTTAAGGTGAGTTTATTGCAGTTACTTAAGAAATTGGCATAGAGAAAGAACATATAAAAGTGTGTATTAGAAAAGAGCCTGAGGCTTGATTTGTGGTATGATTTCAATAAGTTCCTCTCCCATATCCACATCAGTGCCTGTCACATTAGCCAAGACACAGAATCACCCTAAGAATATACTAATGGATGGTTAAGTAAAGAAAATATGGCACAGAGACATGATGAAATGTTATTTGGCCATAAAGAATGGTGAGGTTCCATCATTTCTGGCAGTGTGACTAGAAAGGTTAGATATTATATTGGGTGAGGTAAGCCAGGACAGGGACAACATGAATGAGAACTTCCTGAGACATTTAACATTTGCCTAAAGCTAACAAAATTAATCTCATGCAAGTAGAGAAACTAATGATTGCCAGTGACTGAGAAGTAATGTTCCTGTGGAGAGATCATTAGGTACAAGGGTGCCGTTGGATGAGAAGACTAACTAACATTCTGTGGCACTGGAGGGTAACTCTGGTTGAAAACATCCCACTACATACTTCAAGCTTGTTAATGGAGAGGATTTTGAATGCTGCCAACACAAAAAAAAAATCATCAATGTGCTTTAGTTGATGAGCATGCCAATCATCCTAATAGGATCATCACACATCGTGAATGTGGGTTGCAATGCCACATTCTACCTCCTAAGCAGGCATAATTCTCATCACCTAAAATTTTTTAAAGAGAATAAGGTATTGCTTATTCTGAAGCCATATTTGAGTGATTGTGACCTGAGGGTGAAGATTTAGGTTACCCCAAGTTCCACATTTCAATGTAGAAGCAATTTTTTTTCCGGTTTTATAACTTTAAGGAATAAAGCAAGGCAAGTTTGAAATACCTGGTGGGTATATAAGCTACGCTTGCCCACCTCTGTGTGAGAACTAGCATCCTACTGCTAACACATTAAACCTTTTTGAAATCTAGTAACTTCATAGACCACTAGCTTCCACCAAACCCAAGCTAAGAATGGCATCAAACAGCTTCCAAGCCCTACAGAAAGGCTTCCTCCTTCTTGCTGTAATTGCCTCTTTGATGTAATCATCTAAATCTCTTTTTCTCATGTTTCACTCCCTCCAAAAGATACAAGCTCCTGTACTTGAGTCTAAACTGCCTACTCAGTACAGAAGAGGAAAGCAGATCTTCTCAACAAATCCTAAGCACAAAAGACACAGGCTACTCCTCAGAAGAAGTCAAAAAGACCAAAAAAAAAAAAAAAGTCAACTGAATGCTTTCAGTCAAAGTAGGTTTAATTTGCACTGACAGAAGAAAAAAAATCTTTTAAGTAGAAAGCAAGACTCCTGTTCCTTCTTTATTCCAACTTTAAAATGGGTCTGATCACAATAGCACATTTTATCCATCATAAACAAACTCAGATATACTCCAAGGAAAGCAACCAGAAATGGTTCTAATACAGCAGTAGATTTTCTAAAAGCTAAATGATCTGGTAGCATTTAATGCTAGGAAAGGAATGCCGAGTCTCAGGGTTAATAGTATAATTCTGTCTTCCAACTTTAAGAGCTGCCGCAAACAGAGAGGCACACTGGACACGTGCACAAGAATTCTCTGAGAGTTTTATATTCTGTTTGATAATATTCAGCCCTTTAACTCTTCCCAGATCTATTCATCCTTCCAAATTTGTGTCCTTTTATTTATTTATTTATTTATTTATTTATTTATTTATTTATTTATTAAATTTAACTCATCAAGGCCAGTTTGTGCTACCCAAACAAATCTTGGATATGTGGTATTCCCCTGGAGTATGGGAGATTATCCAGGAGCAACTCTTAGATAAAATCGAGTCTCCTTCTAGCATCTAACAAATGCCAATAGCTCCAGTGCTAGGGGTGGGATTTTGTGCCCAATTCCCTTCTTCATGCTGGGATTTGCTATGGCTTAGGTTTGCATAGATTTTGTGCATACCACTATGAGTTCGTATATGCAGCTGCACATATGCAACAAACTCAAGTAGTAAAACTGACCAATGAGAAGTTGGGAGCACAAGAAAAAAAAAAAAAACATCTTAACAGCTATGGTATTTTTAAATAACTGGAGCTATGTGAGTACCAAACAAACTGTTTGGGAAGCAATATGTTTTCTGTTTGTGGTTACCCACAAAGAGGACATGTTAAAAGGAGAGTTAAAAATTAAATGAGTGGTCAGATTCTATGTCACTGGAATGCCTTATCTTGTGGCTTTATTATTTCATCCTCTTTCTTTTTACACAGGAAGGCTCAGACACCTTGCAGGTAGGTGTGCTATCTGACTGGAACAAGCAATAACCTTTTTGGGAACTGGAGAATGTGTGCCCTGAGTGGATGTGGGTGTTTATTGAGTTAACAAGCTCATAAGCACAGTAAGAAAAATTAGCAAGTCCTTTTTCATTTATATGCCTGTCTCTTCTCACACTCCCCCATGTATATTTGTCATAAATATCTTAAGTCTTTGATCTCACTTCTAAATGGATCACTCCTAATAGGATTGTTCAGAAGGTCCCCTTCAAAATGGCTTTCAGATTATTTTACTGAGGCAGGTGTAGCTGTGGTCTCTCAGCTTTCTCCAAGTTCAAAGGCTGGTCCTTATATTAAGCTCTCTCTGCTTCCAAAGGGAAATTAAATGGGCTGAGAGCACCTATTCATCCAAAACAAAAGGATTCCTGAGGCAGACAGCTCTGGGATATAACAGGATTTTGTTTTCTAATCATATGGGTAAAAGGTGTAATGGGTAAACCATTCTTTCTAATCCAGTACATGATGTGGACTCTGTCACACTAAAAATCAAATGTAAGAAAAAACGCTTTTGCTTCTAGGACGGAAAATTAAATCTCTGTATCTCCAAAGGCTTGAAGGCAAACACAAAATTCAAACGTGTGGCTACAGCATTGTCTCTTGGAACATTTGAGAAGAAAGTAGACCCTGGTCTGAAGGGTGTGAGATTTCTGCTAGTGTTCTGCTGAAACTCCAAAACACTTTTCTACTCCTCTGTGGTTGTTTATTATGTCACATCTCCAAGAAAACCCATAGCAATACAAATCCAGCAAGAGAAATGCATGAGTCTCGATGGCTTTCTAGGTGGTAGAGGTGTTTTTAGTGGACACAGATGAGTAAGCTACACAGCAGGAGCCACCAATCTCTCCTGAAGCAACACTGGTTTTGGGGTGATGCCATTCTCTGCTTCTGTTAAAAGCTGGCACAGATCCTCCAGGGTTTGTTTTCCAAAATGCAAATATTGAATTGTGGCAAAACTATAATTTATACATGTTGCTTTTATCAGGGTTTATTTTAGTAGAGAAAATGTTATGCACTTGGATTATCTTCTTAATGATAGATGTTATATTTTATAGTAAAAGAGGGGAGAAACAAATAAAAAATTCATAAGACCTAAGTTGTCTGTATCTAGGTAGCATTTCCCTTCAGTGTATTTTATTATCAAAAATGTCCTGACCTAATTTTATAACATTGTGTGACCTCAGAGTCTTCTATTCCAAAGTCACTGTAATTGGCATTGTCATCTGGGTATCTAGCTTAAATACTCCTTGCTATAATGTAATTTCATGTCCTGTCCTCAGAGTGGCCTTCGTTTTGAAATTCTGCCAAGAACACCATCTTTCTTAGCACTAGGGCTTGATTAAACATAGCCCAACGAAGCCTTTCAGAGGCTACATCTCACCCAGTTTCCATTTATAAAACACAAAGTAGCATATGCTTTGAAGCCACAATAAATCATCTTCCAGCTTAGACTTAAAAATAACAGATGATGTGTCTCAAACTGTCAGAGAGAAATGCTTCCTAGAAGGAGTCCTGTGGTTTATCCATGTCACATGTCCTCTGGGCATCTGGAAGCACAAGAGTTGGGCAGGAGAAGATACAACCAGAGAGCTATAGAAATGAATGATTCTCACGACTTTCTCAGCTCTGCTGATGTTCAGCTCTGAGGCCTCAACCTAGAGGATCATTCCTGCTCTGTTTGGGGGTGACAATGTGACCTGACTACATTGTCACAGCAGCAGCCAGGGAACTACAAATCTTCCCGGGTTTTGTGCTAACAGTGCCGTACAGCCAATTGGTCTAGAGAACCACAGCTTTCCTCTAGCAGTCTCGTGCCTATCTAATTAGCTCATGTGACCTGGTGGACTGTGAAATGTTCTGAACAAACTCATGTGATTGAACCTCCAGTCCCCAGATGAAGGTACTATTTTGAAAGATAAAGAACAATAGTGGTGAGGGTTAGAATTTACCTACCTCCAGTTTTGGTCTAACTCACTACTTCCTGATCTGTAAGATGTTTGCAAAACCCTGGCCTTAGAATCCCACCAATATGGACTCTGCTATTCTTCCCCACTAGAATTCGCTGTAACCTTTAAAATCACGAGTCAAAACACATGTCTTCTCCATTAAGTTACTTCCATCAGATGTTTTGTCACAGTAAGGAGATGGTAGCACACTGGATCCTTCCTCTGATACACTATCAGACTGATCCTAACACCCATTCAAACTTTCCACTCAAAGAACTGAACTTGGTTCAGGTGGATCCTTAACTTTTCCAAGAAACAATCGAACATTCACAGCCGCTGCCTCTTCTCATCAAATACAACACTTCCCCGGGGGACAGTTTTGTCACAACAGTTACAGCATGTACTCTGAAGGAGCTCAAATTTACAACATCCTTTGGAATCCATCGGTTTAGATGGCTGCTGGATTTGCTCACCTGGAGCCAAAAGTTAAAGCTGAGCTCGCTGTTTCTTTTCTTTGTCTACTACTTGAATCTGCAAGAAGACTCCAGCACACATTCAGCCTCGATTTGGTATGCTAAGGCATATTGACAAGTAAAATCAGAAAAGAGATACTGTTCAGAGTGTTCTAGATTTGGGGGTCTTGCAGCCTCAGCAAGCCCACTCTGGTTACGTATGTTATCCAGGGAGTCTTTCTTAGTTTATGCTGTTTCTATGCTTACAAATTAAATGAGACCCTAGCTCTCTTGTATAGTGCTGAATGAGTTTACGTGCTCAAAATAGACAGGCCAAGAAGAATCAACTAAGAAAGGCTTGCCCTTTGCTTTTTAGTATTTCCACAATTTGAAGGGCAAGGATAAACCGCTTTCCAAGTTGTTTACCATTGCCTCCTGGTAGCTCCCTCATCAGTCCCATGAGTTGAATTATGTGGAAGAGGATTCTAGATGTGAAGTTGGTGATGCTATGAATTATGTTTTTAGAGAATCTCTTTCCTCTGTATATTTAAGAGTAAACAGAAAGCATCTTCTTGAGAAACATTCCATTAAATTTGATGTGATTAAGGAAGTAAATTATAAGATTCCTAAGAAATCACCTTTCTAGATTCTGAAAAAAAAAAAAAAAAAAACCCTCCCTTTTTTTTTTCTGTGCAATGGTAGAAGTCATGGCTTCCTAGATCTGCTCTGACCAGCCTGTTTATGATCCAGAACTATGGGGCATGCTCCATCACTTTCAAGTATGTATACAAAGATAACAGCTTCTACTTCCTCCCTGTGAGACAAGTCTTTTCAACAGTCACAAAATTCAACACCCCTGGGAATGGAGGCTGAGTTCTGTGGTTCAGAGAGTCTAACTAGAATTTCATTTCTGAGGATTCTAAAAGGAAGAAGCAGACTATGAAATGACTGTGGTTCCTGATACCAGTTGCATCGATTTATTTCAGTAATTCCTTCAAAAATCGCATAGCTTTGGTAGGTGTCACAATGAATAATTACCTAATGAAAGTAAGATTTTTACTGTAGAAATATATGGTTACCTTGAGCAAAGAATTTGAATATTTATTTTACCATTTTAAACGTATGGGATTAAATGCCAATTACTATTTTATCACTTTATAATTACAAGAGAAATGTGCATTGTTATGAAAAGTTTACCAAACCAAATTCAAATGGAAACAAATTAAAATTTCTTCTTATTCCCTAAAAACTTATTTGGGAATGTAAGAACTAGGGATTCTAAGAACTTGGAAAACGGAGATTCAGGCAGAAGCTAATTCAGACTTTGCCCAGAAAACTCAGGTACAACAGTCAGTAACTTATTTCCCTGCAACTTAGCTCGAGTAGAGACTTCTCCACCATGAATTACTACTTCTCTTCCACTAGTCCTTGTTTCCTGCCTCAGAATTCAACCAATAGTTATGAAGCTGCAATGTTCCAATGCTTTGGGCTCGTTCATGGAGGCAGTGTGATCTTGATCCACAGGAGCATTTACTAAGATAACTTCTGCCTCTATAAAATGGTCCTGAGTTGTGGGTTCAGAGCATCTCTTCCTGTACTGAGCCTTTGCAGGTCACATAACTTTCAGGACTAAGTGTTAAATTCATGTTGCCCCCCCCCCCAAAATAGTTTTATGATCTTCCACTGGGGAGTCATACCTGCTTCACTAAAGAAGGCCTCTCTCTTCACTCTTTCTAGATGCTCAAAGTCATCCTTGTTTAATGTGGCTTATCCCCAGGGAAAGTGAGAGAAGGGATTGGGAGTGTCCTTATCCACTTGACTGTTCAGTCTCTTAACTCTGGTTTTCTTCCTGATGGAGAAAGCAGGGTGCTATATGCTAACTTCATATCTTCTCTTTAATCTGCATTTCACTTTTTAAACTCTTTCTACTTCTTCCTTTCTGTGAAATTTATGAATCCAGAGTTCATAAATGGTTATATCTTCCCCCTGTGTTGTCATAGACCATCTGTAAGACATGGGAAGGACACAGATGTTTGGAAAATGTGTAAGGTATATAAAAAAAAGTCTGTGATATGATTGATATATTAAATTGAAGTTTCAACAATATGGTTGTCTAAACAAGATTTGCTTAATGATCATGCCAATCAACTTGTCAAAGTGGATGGGGGCAAATTTTCAAGTTTTCCCCTGACTCTGTCCTAAAAAAAAACATCCTGGCAGACAACCTGAACCTCCTAGAGATGAACACCCAGATATATAGGAACATGTGCATAAGAAGACACATTCTAGTACAGCACAGATCCTGGTGGGTAGAAAATCATGCTACCTGCCAATTGCTCTATGGTATTTCAAGATGTTTACCATAGACCAGAGTCAAAAAAAAAAAAAAAACCCTTAAATATCTAAAATTATGGGGTGTGGGGAAGGAAAATATTTCATTTTAAAGTAGAAGCAAAATAATAACACAGATATTGACATAACTCTAATTCTGAGTTACAAAAATTAACTACTAACATTTAAAAAGGAACATTTGCATATATCTTCAGAATTATATTTAAGAGCAAGGTGTGATAGAACAAATAATGTGATAGAACATTATTGCTTGCCACCAGTGACTTTCTTGTGTTTTATAATTTTTTAAAATTATACTTGCATTATTTCCTCCTTTCCTCTCCTCCCTTTAACAGCCCCTGTACTTTCCCTTTTCTTGCCTGTGCCCTGGACAGCTCTGTGCCTGACCCTCCAGACCCTACCTGCCCTTGGGGGTTGGGGGTGAGTTTGTGGAGAGACAACAACACAGACACCAGGAACAGGTGAGAAAGACCACAGCAAGCTCATCTGGTCACTGCTGTAAGCTCCTTTAATACCCTCCACCCACACCCCATTGGTCCCAAGAAAGCATCTCTTCTAAACAGCAGTTCCTGATTGGCTGGTGTTGTTTGCACCAGCGATTCTTGGTCTCTCAGGAGGTCCTCAATTAAGTCCTCCTGCAGGAGATGCTTTTGCAGCTGCAAGACACCCATACATAGAGGTGACCCTACTCTTCCTGCTGCACCCTTGCTCCCTCTCAAAATTATGGCTCTTAAAAATATCTCTATCAAGCTTCTAGGCTAATACCCATTTATCAGTGAGTGCATACCATGTGTGATCTTTTGTGATTGGGCTACCTCACTAAGGATGGTGTTTTCTAGTTCCATCCATTTGCCTAAGAATTTCATGGATTCATTGTTTTTAATAGCTGAGTAGTACTCCATTGTGTAAATGTACCACATTTTCTGTATCCATTCCTCTGTTGAAGGGCATCTGGGTTCTTTCCAGCTTCTAGCTATTAGAAATAAAGCTGCTATGAACATAGTAGAGCATTAGTCCTTATTATGTGTTGGATCATCCTCTGGGTATATGCCCAGGAGTGGTATTACTGGGTCCTCAGGTAGTACTATGTCCAATTTTCTGAGGAACTACCAAACTGATTTCCAAAGTGGTTGTACCAGCTTTCAATCCCACCAACAATGGAGGAGTGTTCTTCTTTTTCCACATCCTTGGTAGCAATACCCAAGATGCAATTCACAGACCACATGAAGCTCAGGAAGAAGGAAGACCAAAGTGTGGGTACTTCAGTCCTTCTTAGAAGGGCAAACAAAATACCCATGGGAGGAGATACAGAGACAAAGTGTGGAACAGAGACTGAAGGAAAGGCCATCCAGAGACTGCCCCACCTGGAATTCATCCCATATGCAGTTATCAAACCTAGACACTATTATGAATGCCAAGAAGTACTTGCTGACAGGAAACTGATATAGATTTTTTTCTGAGAGACTCTTCCAGTGCCTGACAAATACAGAGGTGGAATCTCTCAGCCAACCATTGGACTGAGCATGGGGCCCCAATAGAGGAGCTAGAGAAAGGACCCAATGAGCTGAAGGGGTTTGGAGCCCCATAGAAGGAACACCAATATGAACCAACCAGTTCCCTCAGAGCTCCCAGGGATTGAACCACCAACCAAAGAGTACACGTGGAAGGACTCACGGTTCCAGCTGCATATTAGCAGAGGATGGCCTTGTTGGACATCAACGGGAGGAGAGGTCCTTGGTCCTGAGAAGGCTCGATGTCCCAGGGTAGGAAAATGCCAGGACAGAGACGGGGGTGTGGGTGTGTTGGTGATCAGTGGTGGTGGGGGGATGGGATAGTGGGTTTTTGAAGGTTAATGTATCTATCTATATATTCCTAAATACATACATATGACCTGCTCCATCTGTACAATGTTACCTGTATGTTTATGATCTCAGGGATGATGACTCAGTGCTGGTGTGCTCTTCCCTGGGGAAGTCCATTTATTCTGCTCTCAGTCTCCCCCAGTTGCCCACAGTTCTTTGTCTAGGGTGGAGTCCTCCTAAACTATCCCCTTTCCACGTCAGTATGTGCATTGATGTTCTTGTACAGGTGTTGTTCAGCCAGCCAGGTTGATGAGACCTCACAGGTGGAGCTTCTCTGACATTTCTAGACACAGCTCACTGCAGATTTTCTGTTTGGGGGACTTTTACAATCTTTTCAACCCCTCTTCTGTAGTGATCCCTGAACCTTATGTGTAGAAACTGTGATGTACATGTAAGAGCTGGCACTGAGCTCCAAATGACAACGTGTTTTCTGCATTATGACCAGTTGTGATTTTCTGTGATGATCTCTACCTGCTGCAAGGAAAGTTTCTTTGATGAGAGCTTAGTACCTAGAAGGCAATACTAATTATAGAGCAGGGAAGATGGCTCAGTCAGAAAAGTACATGTACAAAGCATGAGAACCATGCTTGGATACCCAGAAACTACATGAAAAGCCAGTTCTGGTGGTGTATGCCTATAATTGAAGCACTGAATGAAACAGAGACAGGCATATGCTGTGAAAATGATGGCCAGCTGATCTCACCAATTAATGATCACTGGACTGAGTGAAAGGTGCTGTCTCAAAAACGAATTTAAAAGCTACTGACAAAAACATTTGTTGTCAACATCTGACTTCTCCAGGCATGTGGACACACACATGCACACACATTGAAATGTAAATAATATTAGTTCATGATAGCTGTGTTATGTAAAAATGGTGGAAAATAGACATTATCAGAAAAGTTATCCGATCATTTGAAATGGATACGCCAAATTTCCTGATTTATTTAAGCTATGGTGAAACTACGAAGCTGACTCTGGAGCATAGAAATAATACTGGGTGATGAAAAAACATCTGAAAAGAAAAATTTATAAGTAATATCTTAAGTTTTCAAAGTATTTATTAAAGCAAATTAAATATACAATGAAATATTCCTACATGTGGCTAATATTTTGTGATATTTATTTTGAATATTTATGATAGGTGATTTCAAGTACTTTTGAAGTTCTTTTTGTAATATACCAAAACCTATATGCCCTATTGCAAATTTCATGAGTTTCAAGTCTTAATTTCTGTGATAGTCATAATTACTTATAGTAAGAAAAATCATACAGTATAATTTCATTTTATCTATGTGATAACAAAATTCAGTCCTTGCACACTGTGTAAAATAAAAATGTTCATTTTAATAAAATATATTTAATAAAAAGGCAAAAATCTAAAAACACTTTAATACATGGTCTATCAACATAACTGCTAGGTAATGAGAGAAAGACTACAATTATTATTCTAAAGACAAATGCAAACATGGATGAGTCTGAGATGATAAAATTTATGGTATGGATAAAATGAGCATTGCTCCATCAGAAACACCAAATGGTTAGTATGTTCCCATTCACCTGAAAATGACAATAACAACAGTCCATGATAAAAGAAACTGTAGCACAGCACTATAGGAGGTGACTGAAAATTCCAGAGTCCATGGGATGAACAACCAGCACAAGAAGGTTATCTGCCGAGCTCATTTCAGCCACACAGATAATTTGAGACATTTCTCTTAAACCTCAAACCTTTGTGTATTTGCTGAAGCTGAGGAAGTTGCCAAATTCTATCAATCTACTTAATGGAAATTAATTTTTTGAAGGAGAACAAGAAACAAAAACCTACTAAGTGGTATATAAAGTTTCCCAGGGTCTTGCCATATTTACTGTTTTTTTTTTAATAGCATTAATACTTTGACAGATAGATAAGTAATATTTTCATTTTTTAAAGAATTTCATATGTGGATAAAGGTCAGATCCATGTAAATCTAGTATAAGAGAGCAAGCACTTATCAGCCAGAGTTGTTTCCTCAAGTTTTCTGTGACTTTCCTAGTGAGGCTTATATAGCCATTAATTAGTAATTACTTAGAGCTGAATCTAAACTTGGAGTGTTTTATTTGTGTCACAAGTACAGGTATTAAAGGAAAGCCACCAGTGTAGTACAGGAATCAGCAAACAAGTCACACAGAAAGGTATATCTTATTGCTCACTGAAAGGGGTGGGAAAAGCCTTTTTCAGTAGTTACATGAGGGAAGACTATTTCATATTTCCATGGGAGGAATAGAAGCTACAAATGCATTTTATTCATCGACCCTAGGCTTGAGCAAATTTCTTTCCAACAAATTAGATGTTTTGGAAACATAGTTGTGTATAAAAATAACCCCATGCAATGAGGTCTAGAATTTATCAGATAATTATATACTGTTAAACAAAATTTTAAATTTAGTACTGGCGCAAAAGAAGTGAAACTGGGTATCAAATAGTGGAAGGAATGCATCTATGGGTACTGGAAACTTTTCTCCCTTGGGAAGAGCAAATGGAGAGCAAAACAAAGTATTTTTTCGCACAGGGATGGCCGGAGTTTACTAGGCACAAAGAACCCTTTGTACAAAGGTCCAAACATGGCAGAAATGTGATGCTTTCTCTTTGAAACTAGAATGGAGAGACCAGGAGAAAAGGTCTCACAGCATGCGAAGTCATGGCAAGGACACAAGAGTCAGCTGAGGTGGTATTTTAGGTCCTGTTACAGATTCTGATCTTTGTACTTAGAGTGATAGAAAGCACTGTTGAAATATTTAGAGAGAGCAAGGACTTCAGCTTGAATAAGGTTGATTGACTTCATTATGTCCAGGATCTCCCTGGCTTTCTGTGGAGAAAGCATAGGAGCCATAAGAGGCCATAGCCAAAGGGATCTACCACAGGAGGGCAAGACAAGAGCTTACAGTGGTCTCATCTAGAGTGAGACAGTCCTTTACACAGAAAAATGTGTTTTAATTGAACAACACTGAAGAGGGAAAACTAATATGGCTTAAAGATTGATTGACTGTGAGAGAAGCCAAGAGATAAATGTGTTGGTGGCTTTTCTGGGCTTCCCAATCACTTCAATGGGATGAAGATAGTATTGCATATGAAGGAATAAGCTTCGCAGCTTTGAATGTGGCTAGAGATGGTGGTCAGGTTTCCCGCAGGTAAAAGCTTGAGGCCAACCTAGCAACAGCTGAGGATGTTCACAGTCAATGACACATTGGAAATGAAACCTGGAGTCCCAAGGAAAAGGCAGAAATAAAGAATGAAAATTAGGCAGCGATCTTTGGAATCACATACACCTAGGTTTGAATTCCAAGGCTTCTACTCACTTGCTGATTTAAAAATAATACAGAATTACTTCTCAGAATCTTGGCTTTTCATTTTTCACAGTGAAAAGGAATATTTGCTCACTGTATACTTATTCAGATTAAATAGAATAATACGGATGAAGTGTCTAGTTCAATAAGACTCTAATCAGTTTTTTTTTAAGAGTCAGGAGAGAGAGAGAGAGAGAGAGAGAGAGAGAGAGAGAGAGAGAGAGAGAGAGAGAAAAGAATGGTCCTGATTTCTGGCTGGGCTACAGCCTGACGCATCGCTCATTGCTGTTTTCATCTCAGATGTTTGGGAAAGGAGAGGAGATGAGTTGATTTGTCTTGAGTCAAAGAATTTTATTGTCTTAGTCTGTTCTCTGGTACTATCTGGAAGGCAGGAAAGCTTTTTCCTAACACATTCAAGAGGAATATATTTTGAGACTGAGAATATATATATATATATATATATATATATATACATATATATACATATATATATATATATATATATATATATATATATGCTTTATCAACGTTATCTAAATTGTCTCCATACAAAATGAAAGCAAGTCCCATTTATTTTGACAGTACATTCAGTATATGGATCTCAAGAGTCATTAAGAATCCCAAGCTATGTACAGTGGCTGCATAACAAGGAAATAGCACAAAGCCAGGCTACTCTGTGTAAAGATGATTCTCAAATTCAGCACTGATCCAAAGTGGGACAGAAAGGCCTGATCATGGAGAAGTGCCCTTACTGGAAACTATCTTCTAGAAACTGAAAGCTAGCAGCTGATGGTGTGTGCCAAACTTTTTGGTTCGTGAAGCTTCCAGCACTTCTGTTTGGCTACTTTATGTTGGTTCTCTGGGATGCCCATGATTACCTGTCTGCATTTGCACTCATCCACAGGTATGTTCCCTATGTCCCCTCAGTTTGTCAGTGCTTCAGAAACTGTGTCTGCAGGCTCTGGTATTATTCTCTAGTCATGGCCAAGGTCCTTTTTATCTCCCCTTTAGTTTATTTTCATCTGCAATGTAAAAATATGGATAATGCCAAAGAGAAGACTAATATGAAGATTAAAACAAAATATATGAAATATATATATGAAGCCATTGAACAACATATTAGTCCTCATAGTTAAAAAAATATGGAATCAGACAAATACTTTTCTCACATGTTCCTCTGAAACTTTCTGTACATAAATGAATCTCTTCAGGTCATCAAATATGATAACTAAGCTTCATTTTCAGTTTGACTGTACCTGAATCAACTAAATCTTAAACAGTTGGGCATGGATGCCTGGGAGAGATGGAAGTGGGTATGATCACTGTACATTTTTATATGTATGAAACTGTTGAAGAATGAACTAAACAATTACATTAAAATAAATAACTAAAGTGATACAAAGTTTCCATTTTAGAGAAACTTTATAAAAGGACAAGTAGAGGGCTAACATCCAATATACACAAAGAACTTAAGAAGTTAGACTCCAGAGAGTCAAATAACCCTTTTAAAGATGGGGTACAGAGCTAAACAAAGAATTCTCAATTAGGAATTTTGGATGGCAAAGAGGCACCAAAAGAAATGTTCAACATCATTTATTCATCAGGGAAATGCCAATCAAAATAGCCCTGAGATTCCACCTTACACCAGTCAGAATGGCTAAGATCAAAAACTCAGGTGACAGCAGATATTGGTGAGAATGTAGAGGAACAGGAATACTCCTCCATTGCTGGAGGTATTCCAAGCTGTTACTACCACTCTGGAAATCAGTCTGGCAGTTCCTCAGAATATTGGACTTAGTACTTCCTGAGGACCAAGCAACATCACTCCTAGGCATATACCCAAAAGATGCCCCAACATATAAAAAGGACACATGTTCTATCATGTTCATATCAACCTTATTTATAGTAGCCAGAAGCTGGAAAGAACCCAAATATCCTTCAACAGGGGAATGGATACAGAAAATGTGGTACATTTACACAATGGAGTACTACCCAGCTATTAAAAACAATGACTTCATGAAATTCTTAAGCAAATGGATGGAACTAGAAAATATCATCCTGAGTGAGGTAATCCAGTTACAAGAGTATGTACTCACTGATAAGTAAATATGTGGATATTAGGGGGAAAAAAGAAAAGAAAAAAAACAAAAGCTCGGAAAACCCAAGATATGACTCACAGATCATATGAAACCCAGGAAGAAGGAAGACCCAAGTGTTGATGTTTCAGTCCTACTCAGCAGGGGGAAGAAAAATCCCAGGATAATCATAGGAATAGAGAAAGGGAGGGACTTAGGAGGGAGGGGGAAAAGGGGGGCAGCCCAGGTATGGGAGGAGAAGGGGGAGAAGTACAGGAAATTGAAAGGAGGTGTGTATCAGTGGGGGGATGGGGAATTGGGGGTAGCCAGCAGAAAGTTCCAGAAGCCCGGGACCCAAGAGATTCCCAGGACCCAACAGAGATGGCATTAGTTTAAGTACCCAACAAAGAGGAAACAGAACCTGTGGAGCCCATATCCAGAAGTTAGGCATGCCTCCGGTTGAGGGATGGGGCCACCCACACAACTCAAAAATATTAATCCAGAATTGCTCCTGTCAAAAGGAAATGCAGGGACAAGGAGTAGAGCAAAAACTGAAGGAAAGGCCATCCAGATACTGTGCCACTTAGGGATCCATCCCACCTGCAGACACCAAACCCTGAAGCTATTGTTGATGCTGACAGGAGCCTGGTATAGCTGTTTCCTAAGAGGCTGTGCCAGAGCCTGACCAATACAGATGTGGATGCAGGCAGTCAACCATCAGGGTAAGTGAGAGGATCCTGATGGAGGACTTAGGGGAAGGACTAAAGGAGCTAAAGGGGTTAACAACCTCATAGGAAGAAAAACAATATCAACAACCAGAACCCCCAAAGCTTCCTGGGACTAAACCACCAACCAAATAGTACACATGGAGGAATCATGGCTTCAGCTGCATATGTTGCAGAGAATTGCCTTATCTGGTATCACTGGGAGGGGAGCCTCTTGGTCCTGTGGAGATTGGATGACCCAACACAGGGGAATTCCAGAAAGGGGTGGGTGGTTGAAGGAGCGTCCTCATAGAAGCAAGGGGGCTGGGGAAGAGGTAGGGGTAGGAGTTTAACTGGGAAGGGGGATAACATTTGAAATGTAAATAAATAAAATAACCAATAAAAAAGATAATAAATGAAGAGAAAAATTCAAACATCATCTAATATAAACAGGAAAAGCTTCTTCATTCAGCTCTTTACAAAGTCTTCCTAAACACCACTTTATGATCTCTATCATAAAGATATTTGAAAATGTAAGACATTTTATTTGAATGTCTACATGTTTTTACTTACAAATGGAATTGTATCTCACATCTCTTCATATCAACATTTTAATGTATGCACAGCATCTCTTGTATAGGGTAGAATGCATGTATTATTTATATATTATATATCATTGCCATACATTATGAACTTTAGCATGTTTGGTAATGCACACATGTGCAGATACTGCCATGTATCTTCTCAGGCATCTTGCCATAGTTTGAATTCAAGATACATTGAAGTCTTAAACCAAGTTATTGGCAGTGGGATAGAAGAATGGAAGTACAGGCAGCTAAATACAGGAGAGAAACAGAATGAGTAGGAAAATTCCCTACGTTCCCTAACACAGAGGGTTATATCCAAAATATATAAAGAACTCAAGAAGCTAACCTCCAAGAAACCAAACAACACAACCAAAAAAATGGGGTATAGAACTAGAGAATTCACAACAGTGGATCTCAAATGACTGAGAACCACTTAAAGAGATGTTTAAAGTCCTTAGTAAACATGGAAATGCAAATCAAAATGACCCTGAGATTCCACATTACACCAATCAGAATGGCTAAGATCAAAAACCCAGGTGACAGCACATGTTGGTAAGGCAGTGGAAAGACAGGAACACTCCTCCATTCCTGGTAGGATTGCAAACTGGTACTACCACTGTGGAAATCAATCAAGAGGATCCTCAGAAAACTGGAAATAGATCTACCTGAAGACCCAGCTATATCACTCTTGGGATCCAGTAATTTGCCCAACTTGGGATCCAGCTGAAGGGGAAACTCCAAGGCGTGACACTATTACTGATGCTATGGTGTGCTTATAGATAGGAGCTAGCATGGCTGTCCTCTGAGAGGACAAACAAGCAGCTGACTGAGACAGATGCAGATACTTAGACCCAGCCATTGGACTGAAGTTGGGAACCCCTGTGGTCAAATTAAGGAAAGGCTGGAAGAAGCTGAGGAGGAAGAAGACACCATAGGAAGACCAGCAGTCTCAACCAACCTGGACTCCTGAGATCTCGCACACACTGAGCTACTAACCATGAAGCATACACGAGCTGGGCTGAGGCCCCTAACATATATACAGCAGAGGACTGCCTGGTCTGTCCTCAGTGGTTGAAGATGAGCCTAACAATTGAGGCTCCAGGGAGTGGGGAGGCCTGGCAGGGAGATTGGGGGAACAGCCTCTTAGAGACAGGGGAGGAGGTATGGGATGAGGAACTGTGGGAGTGCAGATCAGGAGGGGGACAGCGATTGGATTGTTAAAAAAATAAAAGTATTAAAAACAGATGCAAGTTTGGTAGGGAAAATACAAACACAGTTTCTGAGCCTGGC
>NC_034592.1:40603464-40611806 GCF_900095145.1 Mus pahari | reverse complement strand
CTCCTCCTCCTCCTCCTCCTCCTTCTTCTTCTTCTTCTTCTTCTTCTTCTTCTTCTTCTTCTTCTTCTTCTTCTTCTTCTTCTTCTTCTTCTTCTATGTATTCACTTTACCTCCTGCTTACTACCCTGCCTCCTAGTTATCCCTCCCACATTCCCTTTTCCATCCTCCTCCCATTCTTCACTGAGCAGATAGGGGGCCCTGGGTATCCTCCCACCCAGGCATCAATTCTCTGGAGGGTTAGATGCATCCTTCTCCACTAAGGCCAAACAAGGTTAATTCTAGTTTTTCTATGTCATATATATATATATATATATATATATATATATATATATATATATGACAGATGTTATATGCAATTTTGTGGTCTTCATCCTACTATCATGAATTTGTGAGAATTGAGTAATATTTTACCTTACGAAGTCTAACGTATATTTAAACAGAGAGGCTTTCTGTCACAATAGACTGTGTTGCAAATGGGTGAAAAGATAATAGAGACCAAGCTACTGATAAAGTGCTAGGTGGGAAAAGAAATTTTTTAGTTAAAAAATTTAAAAGATACTAAATTTCAAACCCAGTGTGTAATATTATCACTTCACAGGCTGAGGAGAAAGACTGCTTTGAGTTTAAAATCAGCATGGGCAACTTGGTGAATTCTAGGTCAACCTGGGCTACAGAGTAAAATCCTATATTAAAACCAATAAATAAAAAGCACTGAGTGTACTAATGATAATTTTTGTTGTTTATATAGTTTTAAGTTAAGTTCCTATACTAATAGGTATTTAAGCACAAAATGCTTTCTGGTTAAATTGCAGTGAAAATATTCAGCAATTGAGAAGAAAACTCATCATATCACCATGAAGCCTTGGTAAACATTAGAGTACAGTATGAAACACACTTTGTATTTGTGGTGAATTATATAGAAACTCCTTCCCCTGAAACATTGAGTGGGTTTTAATTGAAATGTTATCATCTAGTCCTATGTAGACTTCTTGAAATATGCCATAGAAAACTCAATTGTCTGAGGAAGACAGAAATCACCATCAAACATACCATCTTTAGAACAATAGAGAATAGAGCATAGAGAAACAGTCCCAATGCTGAGATCAGAGCCTGCGTTCATGCTTTCTCTGAGTATCTTTGAGTTAAATTTGTCCATGGATCATTTTAGTTCTCTCTCTCTCTCTCTCTCTCTCTCTCTCTCTCTCTCTCTCTCTCTCTCTCTCATTTTTTTTTTTGCATCCAGAGTGACAGATATTTATAAAAAGGGAAAGTGTTTGAGTAAGAAGAAGGAGAATGAGCACCACTGGAAATAAAAGTGAATGCCGCCATTCACAGTATGCCTTGAACTTGCCATTTGGCCCCGTCAATGCAGTATGAGTTCATAAAAAAGCTTCAGTAGAAAATGACAATAGAACAGATTCCACATGGCTTACCTGTCAATCAGAGCAGATTCTTGGGACCCTTTGAAGGTTACCTGAAGGACAAATCACCTGAAAGACTCACTCTATCTTCTGAAAATTTAAAGCTTAATATGTACCCCAGTGTCTGGAAGAGGAGCTCTGTGCAAGACAAATGAAGCCACAGTCAAAGCCAGGGGTTCTCAACCTTCCTAACATTTTATACAGTTTCTCATCTTATGGTGATTTTCTGACCACAAAATTATTTCAGTCACTACTTCATAACTGTAATTTTGCTGATGTTATATATCATAATGTAAATGTCTAATATGCAGGATATCTGATATGCAACCACTGCTTTTCTTTCTTTTGGAACTTTGTGTAGAACATTTTTGGCTCATTTATTAATGACACATCCAAAGTTTAAGATAGCATGAAAAATCTTAATCAAAGAATTGTACTTTTTCTTTTCACTTATCTTCTTTTGTGCCAGAAAATGACATTGTGGGTCTATCCTACTTCAAGTTAAATATCACAAAGTAACTGGTAGAAAATGAAAAAAATAAATCAAACAAGGAAGTATAGATGAAATAATACTGTTTTCCCAATAATCTCAACTCCAATACTGACAGTGTAAAAATGCAAAAAATACTAATGTTCCTCTTATCGCAAATCCCCAAATAATGTTCAGGAAAGGAACAAGATGAAAGTAAATGGGAATGCCTCATCACCACTTCATGAAGCCATCTCTTCTGAATGGAATGCCTTCTCTACATGTGATGAACGCCAAAGCTACCCCTTAGTCAATCTTTTGAGCTGAGATTGGAAAATGCTATGACAATGTCATGGGCTTTTTCTCCCAAGTGTAATATGAAACTCTCCTTCTATGACTCACACTTGTCAGCCATCAAAAGCCATCACAGGTGCCTGGTGGTGCTTCCATGAAAGCTTCATAAATACTACTCTTGGTTTGTATTGAAGATGCTTCAGTAAGAAGCACAGCTAAGCTAGCCTGTCACTCCCTTTGTACCTTGGACACATAAGGCAGAACTGAATAGTCTCTGCTGTAGGATTAGTACTCCACACCAAAGATATACTCATTGTGCCAAGAGAAGGTGGAGGATACTGGGGATTTATGGTGAGATTGCTCTGATGTTGATCCCCAGGGAGAAGAGTAAAGAGGCAGACATGGAGGTTTACCTGGGATTTTACCTAGCTTTCAGAGTCTTAGCATTCTTGGTTGTCCTGGGAATGGAGATATCCCTGAAGGTGTAACCAGAGACTTTAAACAGAGGAGGAGACAATGTTCCAAAACGAGATAGTCATGACCAGGAAGGCTCTGGTAACTCAGAAGGCAGAGACTGTGGAGAAAACAGTAGATGTGTTTTCAGAATGAGAATCCTCATTATGCTGGTACTGTTCTGTAACAGAATCACTGAGGTCACCTTCATCACTGTCTGAAGTTTCTATTAGTTCCCATCCCTGCTCACAAATTTCCTGACCTGATACTCAAAATGTCCTGGCTTGATGAGAAATCACATCTTTAGTGATTGTACTGAATCGTTTTATGTCAACATGGCACAAGCTAAAGTTACCTGAGAGGAAGGAACTTCACTTAAGAAAATGCCTCCATGAGATCTGGCTGTAAGACATTTTCTTAATTAGTGATTGAGGTGGGAAGTCCAAGGCCATTGTGGGTGGTGCTATAAGAACACAGACTGAGGAAGCCATGGGGAGCAAGTCAGAATACAGTAGCCTTCCATAGCCTCTACATCAGCTTCTGCCTGCAGGTTCTTGCCTTTAATGAGTTCCTGCCCTTACAGCTTTTGATGATGAACTGTAACAAGGAACTGTGAGCAAAACCAACACTTTTCTCCCCAAATTTCTTTTGGTTATCGTGTTTTATCACAGAAATAGTAACCTTAATTAAGACAGTCATCATTTCCTTCATTGATTTTCCAGGCATATCCGAAAATTGTACTTAGATCTGATATTTTTCTCTTAGGGTTTTCTTGCTCATTGTCATCACTATGCACAAATCCATCCCCTTGATTTCCCAATCTGAATCACCAATGTCTGTCATCAGTTCTTGTCTGTCCCATGCTTATCTTGATCCATGTCTTCAGGATGGCCATCAAATTATGATCCCATTGACCAAGGGGCTATATACCACATATCTAAGAACAGAAAGACCAATTTTATGCAAGACTGGAGTAGAAGAGACGTGTCCCAAGTGGAATGTAAGGGGGTGTTCTTTCAAGGGTAAACATGAAACACTATGTCAAAGAAGGCATGACTGATGTTGCTTGATTGGAAGTCCATGAGATCTTAAGTGGGAAAGATGACTTGACACTTCCAAGTAGACGTCCTGGGTCAACCTGTTAGAAGGAGTATGTGGCATTTCTGACTGAAGTGTTTCTTACTTACATGCTAAGCTTCTTTCCTAACGTGAAAATACCGGCTCAATCAAGACCTCTCTTGTTCATATTCAACTTTAGCTTTCTCAATTCTTTTCATTGTGTCTGGATTATCTTTCTCATGAAGCTATAGAACTCATTCAAAAGTTCCTGGAATGTTTCTTACATACCTTCCAACACCCTTTTTAGCTCTGACAATAGGTATTGCACTGGGTTAAGTTCCACTTCATCTTATCTCTCCGTGTTCTGTAGAACCTGCTTGCATCTTTTATCTTCAAAACTAAGTTCATACCATCACATGCTGTTCTTTGTTCTTCTTTGATTCTCTTTTCTTGACTTCTTTTTAAGCTTAGTCAGAAGTGTTGATAAATTTCCCACTGCTGGTGAACAATTGGTCTCTGTCTCATGTGGACAATCCATACAGTGTCCTTTTCATTAGACAGTGTTTTAATGTCAAAACAGCTATAAAACACAACAATTAGGTCTCCAGGCCCATGAGAAGCTATGAAGGGATTATTTCTGGCCTCCTTTGGGTCCATACCTATGGCTCTTAATCAACCAGCAAGCCACAGACATCCTGAAAGGCCTTGAACCAGACATATTTAGAACAGAAAGCAATTTTATAGATGGTTTAGTTGTTGAGAAGCAGAAATAAGAATAAGTAGGGACTGGCAGTGGTAAGTCAGCATCATTCCAGAACAGACAACAGCAGCAAACAGTTCTGTCTGATGGGAAACAAATACATGGTAGGTAGGACCTGGTCAGAAATAGAGTGGTGAAAACCACAAACCATTGTCCCATGTCTGCTTGTGTTGGTGTCTTTATAGAAAGTATCCATAACAAAATATTGTAGACTGAATGCCACAATAAACAGTTTATTTTCTTTTAACATTTATAGAAGATGAAAGTGTTAAGATCAAATTTCCAGCTAATTTATCTCATAATAAGGATATTATAAGATATACCTGCCTGGTATACACCCAGGTTCCCCTCATAACCACTAGCAACCTTCTGTTAAAGGATAGCTTTAACCAGTGTCTCCTTTGAGAACACTAATGATATTTGCATTAGTACTCCACATTCATTACTTCAGTTAACTTTGATTATATTGTTGAAGAAATGTCTGTCTACAAACACAGTTACATAGAATGTTAGAATTTAATAAATAAGAAATTTGTTAGAAACACACAATTTTTTTTACACTGTCTATGGCTGAAGAAACTCATGCTAATCAGCAAAGGACCCAAAAAGATGTCCTCAGACAGAAAATTAAAATGAGATAGAATCTCATTTGGTGTTCTTTTATTTTGTACTTTAATGCACATTCATTAACAACAACAACAACAAAAACAAAAAACAATAACAGTATAATCAAGTATTCTATTAACTAATGAAATATATGTTTCTGACTTACTGTATTGACAGATGAATCTGTGTTGACAAGTTTAGTGTTGTTCAAATTCTTGCCTACAGAAAAAGGCTAACCCCTTAAATGCAGCACTTTTTATATCTAAAGATTTAACATAAATGGAACATTGTAGAAATTTTGTTTCTAGACTACAAAGATTTGTCTGCTTGATGAAAAATAAACTGTTACAGGAATAGAAGGAAAATAGGATTCTACCCGAATAAACTGAAAAGCATATAAAAATAACTTGGCTTCAAGCTTTCTTTATTAATCTCCCATGCTACCCACTCACATGGTACACACTATTGACAATTGAAAAAAAAACATTCCTCACTAAACAGAGCAAAAACTCAGATAGTATGTTTTTCTTGTCTTCATTGGTATAAATCTTTTACCCCAATCAGTGCTCTAATTTTTGAAGTTACATAAAATCCGAAGTTGTTCCACAAAGCTCCTTTCCAGTTGGAGTTCGGGCTTTTCAAACATTCCAAGGAGATACTAGTTGCTGAAACTCAATCAAGACAGACTCAGATTAAGCTCAACAGGAACTCTTTCAGATAGCAAAATGGAAAAGGTCTAGAGATAATAAAAATCAACCAGCCCCTTCCCCGCCAGAGGAGAGGTGGACGCCAGAGAGGGCACTAGCTGCCCGAGCAGGTGAGAGAGCCATCTTGAAACCCCGGGTCCCTGGGAGACCAGTCTGCGCAGGAGAGCCTGTGGACTTCAGAAGCAACATAGCTTCTGGGACAGGCCCCGTTTTGGGCCCTCATCTGTAGCCAGGAAGCAGATCTGAGCTCCAGACATCTGCACTCCTCCATCAGAAGAGAGGTGGCCTGCAGAGAGTACTCATCTGTCCACTGAGACTCAGGAGAGAGTTGAATTCCCAGGAGTGCTGACAGAGGCTAACAGAATCACAGGAGGAACAAGCTCCAGCCAAAGACAGCTATAACAATTAACCCCAGAGATTACCAGATGACAAAAGGCAAATGTAAGAATATTACTAACAGAAACCAAGACCGCGCACCATCATCAGAACCCAGTACACCCACCAGAGCGAGTCCTGGATACCCCAACATACCCGAAAAGCAAGATTTGGTTTTAAAATTGTATCTCATGATGCTGGTAGAGGATTTTAAGAAGGGCATTAATAACTCACTTAAAGAAATACAGGAGAAAACTGATAAACAGGTAGAAGTCCTTAAAGAGGAAACAAAAAAATCCCTTAAAGAATTATAAGAAAACACAAACAAACAGGTGATGGAATTGAACAAAACCATCCAAGATCTAAAAATAGAAGTAGAATAAAGAAAACCCAAAGGGAGACAACTCTGGAGATAGAAACCCAAGGAAAGAAATCAGGAACCACAGATGTGAGTGAGCATCAGCAACAGAATACAATAGATGGAAGAGAGAATCTAAGGTACAGAAGATTCCATAGAGAACATGGACACAACAATAAAAACAATGCAAAATGCAAAAAGATCCTAACTCAAAACATCCAGAAAATCTAGGACACAATGAGAAGACCAAACTTAAGGATAATAGGAATAGATGAGAATGAAGATTTTCAACTTAAAGGGCCAGCAAACATCTTCAACAAAATTATAGAAGAAAACTTCCCTAACCTAAAGAAAGAGATGCACATGAACATACAAGAAGCCTACAGAATTCTAAATAGACTGGACCAGAAAAGAAATTCCTCCCGATACATAAAAGTCAGAACAACAAATGCACTAAATAAAGATAGAACATTAAAAGCAGTAAGGGGAAAGGGTCAAGTAACCTATTAGAATTACACCACACTTCTCATCAAAGACTATGAAAGCCAGAAGATCCTGGATAGAATTTATATAGATCCTAAGAGAACATAAATGCCANCCCAGGCTACTATACCCAGAAAAACTCTCAATTATCATAGATTGAGAAACCAAGGTATTCCATGACAAAACCAAATTCTCACAATATCATTCCACAAATCCAGGCCTTCAAAGAATATTAAAGGGAAAACAGCAACACAAGGACTGAAACTACACCCTAGAAAAAACAAGAAAGTAATCCTTCAACAAACCTAAAAGAAGACAGTCACAAGAACAGAATCCCAACTTTCACAACAAAAATAACAAGAAGCAACAATTATTTTCAATTAATATCTCTTAATATCAATGGACTCAATTCCTAAATAAACAGACATAGACAAACAGCCTGGCTACACAAACAGGACCCAACATGTTGCTGCTTACATGAAACCTATATTAAGAAAAAAGACAGATGCTACCTCAGGATAAAAGACTGGAAATCAGTTCTCCAAGCAAATGGTCTGAAGAAACAAGCTGGATTACCCATTCTAATATTGAGTAAAATTGACTTCCAACCCAAATTTATCAAAAAAGACAAGGAGGGGCACTTCATACTCATCAAAGGTAAAATCTACCAAAATGAAATCTCAATCCTGAATATCTATGCTCCAAATGCAAGGGTAGCCACATTCATTAAAGAAACTTTAGTAAAGCTCAAAGCATACATTGCACCTCATACAACAAAAGTGGGAGACTTAAACACACCACTCTCATCAATGGATAGATCCTGGAAACAGAAACTAAACAGAGACACATGGAAACTAACAGAAGTTATGAAAGAAACGGATTTAATAGATTCCTATTTAACATTTTATCCTAAAACAAAAGGATATACCTTCTTCTCAGCACCTCATGGTACCTCCTCCAAAACTAACCATATAATTGGTCACAAAACAGGCCTCAACAGATACAAAAATATCAAAATTATACCATGTATCCTATCAGAACACCATGGACTAAGGCTGATTTTCAATACAGCATAAATAACAGAAAGCCAGCATTCATGTGGAAACTGAACAACACTCTACTCAATGATATCTTGATCAAGGAAGAAATAAAGAGATTAAAGACTTTTTAGAGTTTAATGAAAACGAAGCCACAACATACCCAAACTTATGGGACACAATGAAGGCAGTCCTAAGAGGAAAACTCATAGCCCTGAGTGTGTACAAAAAGAAACTAGAGAAAGCATACACTAGCAGACTGACAGTACACCTAGACGCTCTAAAATGAAAGGAAGCAAATGCACCCAAGAGGAGTAGAC
>NC_034592.1:40601751-40603453 GCF_900095145.1 Mus pahari | reverse complement strand
GAAAAAGTACCCAAGGAGCTGAAGGAGTCTGCAACCCTATAGGTAGAACAACAATATGAACTAACCAGTACCCCCAGAGCTCGTGTGTCTAGCTGCATATGTAGCAGAAGATGGCCTAGCTGGCCATCATTGGGAAGAGAGGCCCCTTGGTCTTGCAAACTTTATATGCCCCAGTACAGGGGAAAGCCAGGGTCAAGAAGTGGGTGGGGGTGGGTAGGGGAGCAGGGTGGGGGGAGGGTATAGGGAACTTTGGGATAGCATTTGAAATGTAAATGAAGAAAATATCCAATAAAATATTGAAAAAATATCAACCAGCAAACCGCACAAGCTCAGTGTTCCTTTATGTCAGCGTCTTTCCCTTTATTTGATCTCTGCAAGGCAAGACTTAGCAATATAGCATGAGCATTAATAGTCTTCTAAAGGTTACTATTGCTGTGATGAAACACCATGGCCAAACCAATTTGTGTATGAAAGTGAAGTGGTAATTTCTGGTTTCTTTACTAACTCAGTTGTGTCACATGATTTTGTTGTTGTTGTTTGTTGTTGTTTTTTGTTTTGTTTTGTTTTGTTTTTTCTGGACAGTGTCTTGGGAAAGGGAATGCATGTCACATTTTCTTGAAAGCTGTGTTGTGAGAGGGCGTCCTATGCTTTGCTGAAAACAGACACTTGAGAGAGCACATATGTTTAGAGAGAATATAAATGGAACTCCACAAACATTGAGAGGATGCTCTTGCATTGCTACACCATGGAATGCTTCGCTGGTCTTTGCTAGTCTTCACTTTGTAGAGAGAAATGCACCAAAGAACTTCTCATGGTATTCTGGCTGATTCTGACCACTTCCACTGATTCGTGCCAAGTCTGCGGAGCTTGTTGTTTCTGCTGTTTCGTCCCACACTACTGATTTATGTTTGCTGTTTTCTATTGAACTGGACTGCTAGGATCCTGACAACAAATATGGAATCACCCCAAGGAACTACTTCTAAACAGATCCACAATTTCCTTTTCCTGTAACATTCTTTCTACCCTCCCTTCTAACCCAGAAGGTTTAGATCCCTAATTGAAGTATGTTTTGGAAAAAATCTAAGCCGTCAGGAAAGGGTTTATTTAGTTTACTTTTCTACATCACAGTTCATTATAAAAGGAGCTCAGGACAGGAACTTAAACTTGGCATAAACCTGGAGGCAGATGCAGAGCTGACAGAGTGAAACTGCTTACTATAATG
The DNA here is from genome assembly GCF_900095145.1 of Mus pahari. Classification (NCBI taxonomy): domain Eukaryota; kingdom Metazoa; phylum Chordata; class Mammalia; order Rodentia; family Muridae; genus Mus; species Mus pahari. The sequence continues at coordinate 40,602,231 of NC_034592.1, read as the reverse complement.
CTCACACAATGATCTGGGCCATCCCCCATCAATCATTAATTAACAAAATGCCATAGATACTTGCTTACAGAGGATTTTTTTTTTATGTTCATAGAAAGTTTTATTTGCTATAATCAGAAACTGGAAACAGTTTAGATGTCCCTCAACTGAAGAACAGATAAAGAAATGTGAAACATCTACACAATTGAACATCACTCAGCTATTAAAAACGACATCACGAAACTTTCAGTCAAATGGATAGAACTAGAAAATTTCATCCTGAGTGGTGTAATCCAGACCCAGAAAGACTCACATAGTATGTACCCATAAGTGAGTATTAGCTATAAAGTATAGTCATGCTACAATCCACAGACCCAAGGAAGCTAAGTAACAAGGAGGTTCTAAGATGGGATGCTTGAATCTCATTGAGAAGGGGAAATAAAGTAGATATTGGGGGGTTCATGGGGGAGGGAGCTTACAAAGGATCTTAAGAAGAAATTT
>NC_034592.1:40598510-40599646 GCF_900095145.1 Mus pahari | reverse complement strand
CTTCTGTATTTGCCAGGCACTGGCATAGCCTCACAAGAGACAGCTATATCAGGGTCCTTTCAGCAAAATCTTGCTGGCATATGCAATAGTGTCTGCCTTTCGTGGCTGATTATTGGATAGACCCTTGGGTTGGGCAATTTTTGGATGATCCATCCTTTCGTCTCAGCTCAAAACTTTGTCTCTATAACCCCTTCCATGGGTGTTTTGTTCCCAAATCTAAGAAGGGGCGAAGTGTCCACACTTTGGTCTTCATTCTTCTTGAGTTTCATGTGTTTTACAAATTGTATCTTGAGTATTCTAGGTTTCCGGGCTAATATCCACTCATCAGTGAGTGCATATTATTTGAGTTCTTTTGTGACTGGGTTACCTGACTCAGGATGATACCCTCCAGATCCATCCATTTGCCGAGGAATTTCATAAATTCATTGTATTTAATAGCTGGGTAGTACTCCATTGTGTAAATGTACCACATTTTCTGTATCCATTCCTCTGTTGAGGGGCATCTTGGTTTTTTCAACCTTCTGGCTATTATAAATAAGGCTGCTATGAACATAGTGGAGCATGTGTTCTTATTACCAGTTGGAACAGCTTCTGGATATATTCCCAGGAGAAGTATTGCTGGACACTCTGGTAGTACTATGTCCAATTTTCTGAATAACTGCCAGACTGATTTCCAGAGTAGTTTTACAAGCTGGCCATCCCACCAACAATGGAGGAGGGTTCCTATTTCTCCACATCCTAGCCAGCATCTGCTGTCACCTGAATTTTTAATCTTAGCCATTCTGACTGGTGTGAGGTGGAATCTCAAGGTTGTTTTGATTTGCATTTCGCTGATGATTAAGGATGTTGAAGATTTTTTTGAGGTGTTTCTCAGCCATTCACTATTCCTCAGTTTATTATTCTTTGTTTAGTTCTGTGTCCCCTTTTTTAATGGGGTTATTTGGTTTTCTGGAGTCTGTCTTCTTGAGTTCTTTATATATATATATTGGATATTAGTCCCCTATCTGATTTTAGATTGGTAAAGATCCTTTCCCAATCTGTTGGTGACTTTTTGTCTTATTGACAGTGTCTTTTGTCTTACAGAAGCTTTGCAATTTTATGAGGTCCCATTTGTCAATTCTCGATCTTACAGCACA
>NC_034592.1:40595518-40596795 GCF_900095145.1 Mus pahari | reverse complement strand
CCAGGTTTAGGAGTTCTCTGGTGGAATTTTTATGGTCACTTATGTATATTATTATATCATCTGCAAATAATGATATTTTGACTTCTTCCTTTCCGATTTGTATCCCCTTGATTTCTGTTGTCAAATTGCTCTGTCTAGGACTTCAAGTACTATATTGAATGGGTAGGGACAAAGTGGGAAGCCTTGTCTAGTCCCTGATTATAGTGGAATTGCTTCCAGCTTCTCTCCATTTAGTTTGATATTGGCTACTGGTTTTCTGTATATTGCTTTTATTATGTTTATGTATGGGCCTTGAATTCCTGATCTTTCCAAGACTTTTATCCTGAATGGGTGTTGGATTTTGTCAAATGCTTTCTCATCATCTAAGGAGATGATCATGTTGTTTTTGTCTTTCAGTTTGTTTATATAGTGGATTACATTGATGGATTTCCATATATTAAACCATCCCTGCATCCCTGGAAGGAAGCCTACTTGGTCATGATAGATGATTGTTTTGAATTGTTCTTGGATTCAGTTTGCAAGAATTTTATTGAGTATTTTTACATCAATATTCATAAGGGAAATTTGTCTGAAGTTCTCTATCTTTCTTGTGTCTTTACGTGGTTTAGGTATCAGAGTAATTGTGGTGCCATAGAATGAATTGTTAGAATACCTTCTGTTTCTATTTTGTGGAACCAAGGCAACTCATATAAGGACAACATTTAATTGGAGCTGGCTTACATGTTCAGAAATTCAGTCCATTATCATCAAGGTGGGAGCATGGCAGCATCCAAGCAGGCATTGTGCAGGAGCTGAGAGTTCTACATCTCATCTGAAGGCTGCTAGCAGAATACTGACTTCCAGGCAGCTAGAATTAGGGTCTTAAAGCCCAAACCCACAGTGACACATCCACTCCAACAAGCCCACACCTACTCAAACATGAGCACACCTAAAAATACCACTCCCTGGGCCTAGCATAGTTCATTTAAATAATATTAGTTTTTGAGAATTTCACATAACATTTTATGATCAAAATCACCTCCTCTCTCAGTGCTTCCCAGCTATCCCTCATCCTCACTCATTCAACTTTGTGTCCATATGTATTTTTTAAAATTATTTTATTAGATATTGTCTTCATTTACATTTCAAATGATATCCCAAATGATACACACCCCCCCCTTGCTCCCCTTCCCACTCACTCCCACTTTTTGGCCCTAGCATTCCCCTGTATGGGGCATATAAAGTTTGCAAGACCAAGGGGCCTCTTTTTCCAACCATGGCTGACTAGGCTATCTTCT
>NC_034592.1:40583542-40594803 GCF_900095145.1 Mus pahari | reverse complement strand
TGGAGCATGTTTCCTTATTACCAGTTGGAACATCTTCTGGGTATATACCTAGAAGTGGTATTGCTGAATCTTCCAGTAGTACTATGTCCAGTTTTCTGAGGAACCGCCAGACTGATTTCCAGAGTGGTGGTACAAGCTTGCAATCGCACCTGCAATGAAGGATTCCTCTTTCTCCACATCCTCACTAGCATCTGCTGTCACTTGAATTTGTGCCATTCTGAGTGGTGTGTGGTGAAATCTCAGGGTTGTTTTGATTTTCATTTCCCTGATGATTAAAGATGTTGAACTTTTTTTCAAGTGCTTCTCAGCCTTTCGGTACTCCTCAGTTGATAATACTTTGTTTAGCTCTGTACAACATTTTTTAATGGGGTAATTTGAATTTCTGCAGTTCAGCTTCTTGAGATCTTTGTATATATTGGATATTAATCCCCTTTCAGATTTAGGATTGGTAAAAAATTCTTTCCCAATCTGTTGGTGGCCTTTTTGTCTTCTTGACATTATCTTTTGCCCTACGGAAGCTTTGTAAATTCATGAGGTCCCCTTTGTTGATTCTTGACCTTATAGCAAAGACCATTGCTGCTCTGTTGTGTCCATATGTGTTTTTAATTTAAATTCATCAAGACCAATTCATGCTGCCCACGTATTCTTGACTGTACAGGCATTCTTGTTCTAAGTGGCCAATAGCTTCTCTGCCAGAGAGGAGTTTTGAGGCCAACTCCCTTCTCTATGCTGGGATTTTTTTTTCTTGTCTTGGGCATTTATACATCTCATGATGCTGACAAATTACTGTAAGTTCCTATGTGCAAATTCTCTGTCTTGTCAAACCCACTGCCTCTAGCTCCTACTCTTTTACCGTCTCTTCAAACAGTGATCCTTGAGCCTTGGGTAGAGAGAGAGTGCTGTCTATATGTTCTCTTTAGGACTGAGTATTTATTTAGCAGTCTCATTCTCTATATCATGGCAAGGTACGGTGGTCTCATGCTAATCACCATCTACTGTAAATAAAACCTATTATGAGGAGTGACAGGTTCCTTAAGTTAGAGATATAATAATAAGTCATTAGGAGTCAGGCTAATATTATTTTTGGTCCATTGATCTCATTTCTGAGAAAGTAAGGCAATAAACACAAGGAATAGCTGTACATAAAGATGTTTGTTAAGTCATTACCTATACTACTACTAATTAGAAACTATGTAATGCTTTCTGATAATAGGAGAATGACTAAGTAAGCTTTTCTTAAGACATAGTGTGTCCCTCTGTAGCCAACAACACTATATTTTGACTTGAAATTGTAATGCAAATCACACATGTGGAATATATCAGAGCATTGTCACAGGAAAATACAGCAAACATTAATTGCGCAAGCTACACACATTGAGAGTGGTTGCCTTTGAGTTTTAAGTTTGAAGGTGTCTCTTCTTCCTTTTTTTCCTCCTTCCTTCCTCTTCTCTTATTACTCCCCTCTTCATCTTTTACTCCTCCTCCTCCTCCTCTTCCTTCTCTTCCTCCTGTGATTTCCTCTTCATATTTCTTAGATTAGCCATCTCATTCCTCACCAAAAGCAAAGACAAGTTAAGGGTAATCAGCACTAGATCCAGCTTCCTGGATCTTGCTATTTGGTACGTCTTCTGTCTTCTTGTCTTGACACAGCATGTATTGGAGGCTAGAGAAATGAGAATTCAGCTGCAGCTTTGACCAGCTGCTCTCCCTTTGCCCCCCAACTAAGTTTATAATTATTTGTTGAAAATATGTTATCTTGCAGACATCATGATAGTTGCATTAGCAAATCTACATAGCTACTCCCTGTGTCTGTGATGTAAACTTATAATTTGAGTGGAGAGACATATTGGCTATGTCTGAAATAATCATTACAGAGTAAAATTAACAATATGAAATCAAGATGTTCTGTAGATCACTAGCTGTCAAACCACTCAATCTAAGCCTTTCATATATCATACAGGAATAAAGTTTCATGGAGTGTTATTTGCTGTCACTATGTTCAATGATTATATTGCCTGTTTATTCCAATTCTATATTATTGCATAAAATATAATAGCTACATTATGTCAAATTGTTTCCTTCATTAATACTAAGTTCCAACACTATGTCTGAAAAATAAGCCTATAGGTCGAAATGCCAAGTTCTGCATGGTCTGTTGCGGACAAAATGACAGGGTTGCCCCTGGGACAGGGCCAGTGGGCCTGAACCTCCAAGGGCATTGATGGCTGCTGTGGGCATAAGGCTTGTTTGTATAATAATGAACATATTTTACATTCCTTTCAGGAATGTCCTCCCTATTAACCATAATGACTCCACGATAATCAGAGACAGAGTCCAGGAGGTGAGGGTGTGGCTAATGTCTTAGCAAAACGGTGAATTTTAGAACCTTCTGGGCAGCCCTTAAGGCTATAGAAAAGGACTCTAAAAGCATGAGTTGAAAAATATGTAATTTCTCAACTATGCAAAAAATAAGGATGCAGTATGAATTATGAGGGGTTTCACAGATCTAAAGGAATGGAGGCAGCTACTCTCTGAACCAGCTTGTCAAAAAGATACAAAGACAGGCAGATACAAATGCAGGCAGATGCCTGAGTTCAAGACAGAGCCCAAGATAGAGCAAGGTTAAGCCCAGGTATGGAAGAAATGGGAATTTCAGGATGGAGTCCCACTCAGCTAGTTTAGCATTTGTGCTTAGCAGAGGGAGGCAGATCTCTGAGTTCTTTTGCAATGTTAAAAGCAAATGTGTTAATTCCAAAGAATTAAGGGGCTGGAAGTCAAAGGATACTGAGTCACAGGATAATAGAAAGGAAACTTGAAGTAAATGACTGGATTGATAGTTAAAAGACTGGGTTTATGATCTGCAAGAGAGGAGCTATCCAGAGAATTGTTTAGACAGAAAGAGAATTTGGAAATGTGTATAAGCATAACACAGAGAAAGAGCTGTCTAGAGCTCTCCAGAGAAAGCAGATTAGAGAGAAAGAAAGCAGTACAGATAGAAAGCAGGCTGGAAAGCTGTTTCCAACAGAAGATAGGCCACAAGCTTGGACCCGTGATTTGACTTCCGGTCCTGTTTTTTTCACCATGCCCAAACACACCCCTTCTCTCAGAACCACTCTCCAAGCTGAGGCTGGTCCTTAGCAGAGAAAGTTTGGAGAAATGCTTCAGGGGAAACAGCCAGCAGAGTTCCTGTATATTACTAAGATATTTGGAGTTTGAAAAGATCACTCTGAATCATGGTGCTTTTCCCAGGAGGAAGATGAACAAACAAACCTGGCCGAGTCCCCTTAAGTTCAGTTACTGCCTACGCTGAGAAATGCCCAAATGGACAGTAGCCTGTTCCAGTAGTCAGGCTTGCTCTTTGTGGAGGGAGCCTAACTGGAATCAAGGCCCAACCTCAATGGTATCTAGCTACTTTAGTTCATACTAACTGATCGCTGAAATATTTCTCTCACGTGTGAAGTTGAAGTGATGATTCCTGCCTTTTAAGAAAATGTATAACATTGTCATTGAAAATAAACAATGCTCCACTTGGAAGCAAGAATTCAGCAAGTAGTTCTTCTGTTCAAGCTTTGTTGGACTATTTTGAGTTCTGATTGTGAATAATTTATGTCATCTTCTTCCAAATTCCAAGATTGTATTGACCAGAACTCATGTCTGCCTCGTACTCTAGAGCCTGCAAACTGGCTTGATTTTCCTTCTGTCTGGCCTCAGGCTCCAGATCCACATTTTCTCATCACAGCACTTCACAGTTAGAGAATTTTCGATAGTTTACTGAAAAAATGGGTCAGATTCTAATTACATTTTTTACTACCCAGTCAACAGCATAAGTGTAGTTATGTGTATAAGAATGCCTGTTTATGATAAGGTTTTTACTTTTCAAAATTGATGGCCATTTGACAAAATGTAAAGGAAAGAAAAAAAGAAACCTTTCAAATAAAACCTTCTTTCCTTTTTTTTTTTTTTTTTTTTAACCACCTCACTTATCTGTCTCAATTTTAACAGTAATTTAAAATAACATTAAAGCACAGGGCTAAGGACAAGTGCCCAATATTTTCCTGATAATAGTTCATGTGCTGACACTATGAATTATTAACTATGAGGCTGACTGGAGAATGGGAATTGTACAAAGAAAGTCCCTGTGGTCCCATGACCCCTAGTTGAAAAAAAAAAAAAAAACGTATTTTTTTAAATTTTATTTTTAATTTATTTTTTACACTCCATATTCCATTCCCCATCCCTCCTCCAGCTGCTCCACATCCCACACCTCCTCCCCACCACATCCTATCTCCACATGGATGCCTCCACTCCACCCACCCCACCTGACCTCTAAACTCCCTGGGGCCTTCAGTTTCTCGAGAGTTCGGTGCATCATCTCTGAATGAACACAGACCGGAAATCCTCTACTGTATGTGTGTTGGGGGCCTCATATCAGCTGGTGTAGGCTGTCTGTTTGGTGGTCCAGTGTTTGAGAGATCTCAGGGGTCCAGAATAATTGAGACTGTTGGTCCTTCTACAGGATCACCCTTCTCCTCAGCTCCTTTCAGCCTTTCCTAATTCAACAACAGGGTTCAGCTGCTTCTGTCCATTGGTTGGGTGCAAATATCTGCATCCGACTCAGCTACTTGTTGGGTGCTTAGGAGGGTAGTCATGATAGGTCCCTTTTTGTGAGAGCTCCATAACCTCAGTAATAGTGTCAGGCTTTGGGGCCTCCACTTGAGCTGGATTCCACTTTGGGCCTGTTGTTGGACCTTCTTTTACTCGGGTTCCTCTCCCTTTCCATCCCTGTAATTCTTTCAGACAGGAACCATTACCATTATGGGTCAGAGTTGGGACTGTGGGATGGCAAACCCCATCCCTCACTTGATGTCCTCTCTTCGTGCTGGAGGAGGAGACATAGCTATACCACTCTTGGGAATATACCCCAAAAGTGCCCCACCACCCCACAGGAGCACCTCTTCCACTATGTTCATAGCATCCTTACTTGTGATAATCAGAAGCTGGATACAGCTTAGATGTCCCATGACAGAATAACGGACACAGAAAATGTGGTTCACTTACACAATGGAATACTACTCAGCTACTAAGAACAAGGACATCCTGAGTTTTGCAAGTAAATGGATGGGGGAAAAAGTATTCTTTTTTTTTAATATAAGAAAATTTATTCTCTCTTGCTGATTTTATTTTTTAAATAGAAATAAATAATAAAATTTCATCAAATAGTAAATCTTATGTACGTTTTGTGTTATATGGAAGAATTGTTTTTTGTGTTAGATTCAAATATGCATCACCATAATTATGGGTAGAATAATATTCTAATTTAATAAGTTTTATTCCATTTCAATATAGACAATCAGAAAGTAAAGGCACCTTCATTTATTTTAAAATTATCAATGATTATGCATGTCCAGTAGAATTTAAATATATTTTCCTCAGAATTTTATACATGAGTACTGTAACATTTCCAACAAAGTCCCCTCATGCTCTCAAACCTTTCAATTTTGGGGCCTCTTCTTAACTTATGTTGTTACACACACACACACACACACACACACACATACACACGTATATGTATGTATATGTATATGTATATGTATATTCAGAATTATACTACATGGGGTGACAATGCTTCTCCAAGAGTCAGGCATGGGGAACCTCCTTTTAGTTGTTAGTTAGTAGAGGGGTGTCTAAGAGCTCCCAAAATAAGATAGGCTATTTTCATGGCCTTGGTTTTCTCTCAGAACTTGAAGGTCAGACCCTAGTGATGAAGACACAAATCACTTCAGACACAGAACTTGGAGGAATCGAACTGGATATGGCTTAGAAGCCTCCTGATTGAGGAGCGTGTCTCAGTATCCACCCGTGCTTTGCAAGCTGCCAGGGAAGAATAGTAGTCAATCATCCTACCCAGATGTAAAAGCTACAAACCACAACAATGACTTTCCAGGCAAGATATCCCCAGTGGTCCAACAGTCTCTATCTCTGAGGCTACCAACATCTTTCTAACTTGACTTAAGGCTCTCTCAGTAGATGGAAATTCACAACTGGTATTAGAAATCTTGTCAACTACTCATTACAGGTTGGGTTATAGTAGCTAAAGGAGAACTTGCTAATATCACTTTCATATATCAAAATAGTTTTTAATTTCATTCTTACTGTATATTCTTATATACCCAGATAAATGTAGCATTCACCACCTATACAATTTCTCTTTACCTACCTTCCTTCCTTCCTTCCTTCCTTCCTTCCTTCNNTCCTTCCTTCCTTCTTTCTTTCTTTCTTTCTTTCTTTCTTTCTTTCTTTCTTTCTTTCTTTCTTTTTCTGCAAAAGATAGAGACTTTAAAGATATATAGGTAGTTAAAGTGTAGAGAATAATTGGCTATGGAGAGCCCAGCCACAATTCATATTTTAATACTTTGAAAGCCTTTATATGCCATCATGGACAGTAAAAGAGAAGTGCATTCCTAGTTTGCCAGTTTTAAAATATTTGAATCAACACTTTGGTCACTAACATTTGCAACAGAAAATTGATGTTTTTATTTTTTTATCCATGTCAATTTGCTAACTCATTCATTCACCCAGTAAACAAATGCTTGCTGTGCATTTGCTCTATGTCATGTTCTGTGCCGAATGCCGAATATAATTAAATTCTGTAGAATTTATGATTTTTAGGCACAGAAGAATATTAGTTAAAAAATAATAAGAGGTATGGGGGGTAGCTAGGGAAACTGATGAGTTACTAAATTGTAGTGAGATCTTATCAAGGTAAATTAGAGTCTTCATGAGAAAATGACAGAATACTATATTAAGAGTTAATCCTAGTCTAGAGAATAAGAAAACATTCATAAACAATATAGTCTAATAGTAGTTAAAAGGTGGATAATTGTACTATACAGAGTCCCAGAATGAAGGACTGAAGTGTTATGTTCTCCAGATGAAAGGATAATGAATTTCTTTTCTTTTGGTTTTTGTATTGTTAAGTATAGAAAAGAATGAAAAAAAAACTTGGATGTACCTAGATTTTACAATGTTTAATAACTCATAAAAATTTAGTTTTTTCAAAAGACATTAGAAAGTATAGGCAGATTTTAAATGCCTTCTCATTATTATTTTTGCCGTTTAGAAATATCAGATTTTTTTTTAACTGAAGATAATATATTGAAAAAAATCAGGAATTAATTGCTGTTCACCGAATATGAGGATATTTTGATGGACCAGGTAAGAGAAGAGATCTGAAGTGGGACAAGATTTGCAATGGTGTAAAAACTGAGAGAAATATGCAGATTTTTGTGGCTATAACAAGACACTTGTTGGGGTTGATGAATAGGATATGTGGAAAGAAAATGAAAGGGTGGAAACAGGATTGTCAAGACTGTCTCCCAGATTTCTGGCTCAAAGTTTTATACATATAATGGCAGACGTGGTCTGGATTGGTTTTAAGTACTATAGTTTCTATGATAGCTTCATTCTCCAAGCTCAGTGGCATGCCATGATAGTTGATGTCCAGCCAAGGCAGGACCGGCAGATGGGAGATTGTATTGTGAAAAGCAAACTGCTTCATTTGGACACTGATGCCTTCCCTTCCTCAAAGCATTATGGGGCTCAGTCACTAAATTCTCGGGACTTTTTATTATTACTTATTGAATATTTGTGTCCGGGAATATCATCAAATATTTACAGCCTTAAAAGCACCAGCCATGCAGCCCTTCAAAATTCTGGATACTAGATATTTGAAGACAAATTGACTAGGTTTGGTTCTTTTATTTGCTGGGGATTGCTGGGATCATAACTCCAATCTCTGTCCCAGTCTCTATTGTATCCTCAATGTCCACGTGCGTGTTTATATCCAGTGTCCTTTCCTTTCATGGACCATTATATTAGGCCCCCTATAATCTAATATGATCTCTACTGGGCTACATATACAAATGTTATGTTTCCACATGAGCTCATAGCCATGGGTCACAGGTGCTAGGACATCAGTGTTCTTCCATGGAAAATATAACTCAACCCAGAACCTGTAGGATAGGAGTAATAACCAGTCACAACTTTTCTATCAATATGTATGTAATAACTTACAGAATGGCTTTGCAAAATTTATGGTTTGAATACAAAGTTTAACGAACTTCAGCTCTACTGGTGAGAGAAAAAAAAAAAAAAAGATTTGAGGAGAAAATATTTTCAACAAAGCCACAACAGAAAAACAGTGGAGTGAGCTGAAGTGACAGTTCTGGTTGCGGGTAGAGGTTCTCTCAGCATTCTTAAGCTTCCCTTTATTATGATGATTTATTAACAGAAATTTGTTAAAACATCTCATGTGACACAAAGAAACAATTATGACAAATCCATAGACTTTTCTGTAAATACGAAAACTCATATGAAGACAAAAAAACTCTACTACTACATATTATCAGCTCCGGAGGGGGAAAATGATAGTCTACAGCTACCTAGAAATTCAGTATAATGAATGGGCATCAGACAAAAGCCTCTGATTAAATTATGGTCTGCTACCAAGCATCTGAAAATGGGAGCCCAGCAATGACTCAGAAAGACCATTCCTGTCATAAGACAGATCTAAACCACATAGTCATGTTAAACAATATGAAATTCATAAGATGTTTAGACCGTAGATAAGAGCTATTATTGATAACAGAAGAAAAGCTATGATGTGAGAAATAAAATTGTGTTTTGTTTGTTTCTTATATTAGTTTATTTGAAATTTTAAAGGGATAATATCAATATCAGATAAGTCATTATTTCTGTTTGTTCAAATCTGTATTTTGATTCACCCATTTTAACATTCCTCATCCTTGTGAACAAAAAGTTGTTGAAGCACAAGAATTATTTTAATCATTTTTATTTTATAAAATTAAAAACATATTTCTATGTTATGACTTTGTTCTTAAGGTAAATGTTTATCATCATGGAAATGAGCCAAACTTAACAGCAGGCTACATTTCCATAGTTACCATAAAATTCAGTGGTATATTTTGAGATATTTTGTCTCATAATGCTTTGCTTGAAAAATTTTAAATCTTAAAGACCTTTTGCTTAAATATTATAGTCTCCAATTATGTCTTTTTCAGTTTTGTGTGTGTGTGTGTGTGTGTGTGATTGTGTGTTTGTGTGTGTTTTTTTTATGTTTTTCTTCTGTTTGTTTGATTTTGTTCTTCTGATTTGTTTGTTTGCCTGTTTCCTAAAGAGAGAGAGAGAGAGAGAGAGAGAGAGAGAGAGAGAGAGAGAGAGAGAGAGAAGGCATGAAGTTGGATTGGTAGAGTGGTGGGGAAGATCTGAGAAATGATGAGGGAGGAGAAATTGTAATAAATATGTACTATTTTTTAAAAAATATATATTTTCAATAAAAATTAAAATAGTGGCAAGAATGTGGAACTCAGAAATTGTAAATAAATCTTATACAAAGGTCTTCTGTAATATTTATTTAGCATGCTAAAACATTAGAATACTCTGTGTATGAAATAAGAATGTGTAACTGTCTATACTGAGATATATCTACATGTATATATTGCATACATATTGCATACATAATATATTACTAAAATGTTAAAAATGCTTAATAATTATGTTATTATTACAAAAATATTTTTAAAAATGAGGCAGAGAGAAAACAAAGGGAAATACACATTATTTTAAAAGAATACCTGTATAATAAAATGGTTATAAAAGCCTAATTTGGTATAGAAAATTATTAGTATAATAGGTCACTAAATTATATTTGGCATTAAATCGGGAAGAAACAGAAACATCTGCCAACCCAGGGCTACTTAGTATACACTATTAAAGAATGTACTAGAAATAAAGCTTGTAAGTGTTGTGTTTTGTAAAAATAAAGAGAGAAGGAATATGTTTGGTGGCTGTGTAGTCAGGTGTGGGGGAAGGGAGTGTCTCTATGGGCCCATGCTGAGGCATCCCTTCTCCCTGAGTGACCAGCTGCATGATGGGGGAGAGAGAGAGAGAGAGAGAGAGAGAGAGAGAGAGAGAGAGAGAGAGAGAGAGAGAGAGAGAGAGAGAGAGAGAGAGAGAGAGAGAGAGAGAGAGAGAGAGAGAGAGAGAGAACAGGAGTAGAAGCTAGCCATGAGCACGTGGAAGGAGGGGGGAGGGGAATGGTGGAGAGAGAGGGATAAAGGAGAAGAGGACAGAGCAGTAGCAAAAAGGCAAGAGAGAGAGAGGAAGGACAAGCATCCCCTTTTATACTGAGTCAGGCACACCTGGATTTTGCCAATTTACTGTGATGCAGAGCCTAGGCAAAATGCTAACAGTAAGGCCATAACTTACTGCTTTATATATGATGGTAACAAGGAGAATGCCATTTCAGATGCTCTATTTATTGTTGGTTGTGAGTTAGCCTTTAATGGTCCTGCCACAGATGCTCATTTTAAATCAAGAATGATTCCTCATCCTGATTTATATTCTTCTTAGAATAAACCATGTCTCTTTTCACTTATTCCTATACACAACTTTTCTTTCTTTTTTTTTTTTTATTTTTTTATTAGCTGTTTTCTTTATTTACATTTCAAATGTTATCCCGAAAGTTCCCTGTATTCTTCCCCTGCCCTGCTCCCCTACCCACCCACTCCCACTTCTTGACCCTGACATTCCCCTCTACTGGAGCATATAAAGTTTGTAAGACCAAGGGGCCTATCTTCCCAATGATGGCCAACTAGGACATCTTCTGCTACATATGCAGCTAGAGACATGAGCTCTGGGGGGTACTGGTTATTTCTTATTGTTGTTCCACCTATCGGGTTGCAGACCCCTTTAGCTCCTTGGGTACTTTTCTAGCTCCTCCATTGGGGGCCCTGTGTTCCATCCAATAGAGGACTGTGAGCATCCACTTCTGTATTTGCCAGGCACTGGCATAGCCTCACAAGAGACAGCTATATCAGGGTCCTTTCAGCAAAATCTTCCTGGCATATGCAATAGTGTCTGGGTTTGGTGGCTGATTATGGGATGGATCCCCAGGTGGGGTAGTCTCTGGATGGTCCATCCTTTCGTCTACACAACTTTTCTAATCATTTCCTTCTTAGTTATGTCTGACAATTAAATGTCTTGAGAAGTCGAATCTCAAGCTGTATGTGTGCATGTGTATGTGTGTGCGTAAGCATGTAGGTGTCTGGCTGTGTGTGTGTGTGTGTGTGTGTGTGTGTGTGTGATGTATATGAAACTTCTAGGAAAAAAACCAAAACCATTTCAGAAAATTAGGCAAATCACTAAATCAAATGGTATTTTATGAAATTGATAAGTATATT
>NC_034592.1:40577099-40583457 GCF_900095145.1 Mus pahari | reverse complement strand
AGAGAGAGAGAGAGAGAGAGAGAGAGAGAGAGAGAGAGAGAGAGAGAGCAGACTAGGAGGGTGAAAACAAATGACTGGAAATCAAATCATGTGTCAAAGAGAGGAAGAGATGGGGAGGAAGGAAGGAAGAGAGGGAGGGAGGGATGGATCCAAGTTGGTGCTGGAGATGGCTCCCTAGACAGTCTTCTCTAGACAGCTCTTGGCTCTGAAGTCTGTTCGAGACAGCTTTTCAAATTGTTCTCTGTGTGAACTCTGCTCTAGAAAGCTTTTTCTTTTGATTCTCAAAAAACTCTGGTAGAGACAGTTAGTGCTCTGTTAGAAAAGAAGTCTAAAAGCTCTCTGGATAGCTCATGGATATTCTGACGAAATTCAGAAAAGTTGCTATAACAAATTCTAGGAACTTTATTCTAAAAGTAATTCTTGGGTTTTCTGATCAAAATCAGAGAGCCAGAAGAAACTAAAAGAGTTCTGTTCTCCCTTCAGGAAGCCTTCTCTAGATAGCTGCTAGAAATCAGCCTGAAAGGGCTGTGTCAGCTCTCTAGGTCGTTCTTGGGACGTCAGAAATCTTGTTAAAAAAAAATTCTAAAAGAGCTGTGTTCTCTTTCCATGGATTTCCCAACCAAAATCTGAAACACTGTTAGAACGAACTCTTGAAGAATTGTGTTTGCTTTCCAGAGATCTACAGACAGCTCTGCTATCACTAGAGAAAAAAAAAATCTAAAGAACTCCTACTACTTTCTGCTAGACCATCTCATGCAGACCAAATGTCCAGTTTTTTTTTTTTTTACTTACATTTCAATTCAGTTATTTATTCCAGGTTCCCTCTTGACCATCTCACAAATCAGCATTCCATGACCTTACCCCCTTTACTCTTTTTGTTTTACCCTTTTTATTGGGTATTTTCTTTATTTACATTTCAAATGTTATCCCCTTTCCAGGTCTCCCCTCCTGAAACCCCATATCCCATCTCCACTCCACCCCAGTCTCCCTGCCTCTATGAGGATGCTCCCCCACACACCCACCCAATTCCATTTTCTTGGCCTGGCATTCCCCTACACTGGGGTATCGAACCCCCTCAGGCCCAAGAGTCACTCCTTCCACTGATATCCAACAAGGCCATCCATCCTCTGTCAAATATGCAGACAGAGCCATGGGTCCTTCCATGTGTACTTTTTGGTTGGTGGTCCAGTCCCCAGGAGCTCCAGGATGTGGGAAACCCCCTCAGTTCCTTCAGTCCCTTCTCATACTCCTCTGTGGGAAATGTGCACTCAGTCCAATGATTGGCTTCAAGCATCCCCTCTTACTCTTAAGGAAGAGACAGCAAGCATAAGTACAGACAATAAGACAGCTCTGGGTGGAAACCTGCCATGAAATTACCATTCCGACCTTGCTTGTACCTAAATTTGCTCGGTCCCAGGTTGACCTTGAATTTAGAAGTTTGCCTGCAATTGTATCTGTCTGTCTTTGTATCTTTCTGAGGAGCTGGCAACTCTAATCTGTGAAGCTATGTATGCAATTCCTATTGTATCCTTATATTTTTGCATAGTTGGAGAATTATATATTTTAACAGTAGTGCTTTTAGAGGTTTTTGTTGTTGTTGTTTGTTTGTTTGTTTGTTTGCTTGTTTCATAACCTTAAGAGCTGACCTGAAGGTCTCAGCATTTATTATTCTGCTAAAGACATATACACACCCTCGATTCCTGGACTCATGCTGTTTCTAATTATCATGGAGTCATTAACTGTAATAGGGAGGACATTCTTAGGAGGAATGTGAAAATATGTACATTATTATACAAACAAGCCTTATGACCGCAGCAGCCATAGACACTCATGGAGGTCCATGCTCTGTTGGCGATGTCCCGTGGTGGGTAGGACTCATGTCATTCCACCCCCAGCAAGGCCACTGGAGACATGGCAAGAAAGAGAGGGGAGAGAGTGTGTATATGCTTGTGGGGGGGGCAAGCTATGCTTTAGAGAGTTTCTTGAGAAAATGTTGGTCTACAGGAAAAGAAGACAGTATGATGGAGTAGATGACAGCTCACGACAGTGGTGTGAGAGTGTCCTAAGCAACAGTGGGAAGAACTTGAAGCCCTGCTGGGCATTAATCTCAGCCACTCATCAGTTTGTAGGCCACTGGCCTTGAAGAAGTAAATTTATTTCCTGCTCAAATCCTTTCTGAAAGGTGCTCACAGTTTAATCAATTTTCAGCCCTCACTCAGGTCCAGATTAATTTGTGTAGCTCGAAAGTTAATTAAATCCTCCATCCAGTGGCACAGATATATTCCAAGCCATTTGATGCTCATTTTTGACATTCTTTTTTCCTCAAAAATTCTCAAGAAGAAAAAAAAAATCTCTGTGGTTTTATTTTGGTGGCTAAAGAGAGCAGGAAGCCTACAGAACGTGAGGTTCTTCTCCCAGCCCTCTGAATGCCAACCCATGACTTTTAGATAAGAGTTCTGACAACTTTGGACAGCACACAATTGTGCTACTGACCTCTGCAAGAATGCACTCTAGCTGTCTCAAAAGCAAACCTGCTGATTGACAGAAATTAAAAATAAATATCGCAAGTAAATTCCTCTGTGATTTCCCCCCCCTTCAATTTCCAGTTATCATAATGTTTCCCAAACCAGAAGACTAAAACGGAAACAAAAAAAAATTAATTATTTAGAGATATTATACAAGAAAAAAAAGTTTCTTGATGTCAGAGTGTTCCTGGAGGTTTAAAATGTTCTGGCATAGTTTTAAAGCTTCCTAGAAGCTGTTAAATCTTCAGCAGCTTGAGGGGAATAATAAATGAAGTATGAAAATGTTCAATATACTACAATTGTCTTCTGGCTGTAAATCCAACCGTCTTCGGTAATTGTTGAGAATCCAATAGTGTTCCACGTGTTTGCATGGTCATTGAATATGGAATATATAAATGTGTAAAAGGAAGGGTGAGCTGTGGAAGAAAGCAGTGACAACATGTATCTTCCCAGCAATAGTATAGAGAGAAAATGGACAAAATACCTTCTGATCTCATACTTAGAATCTGTTTCGCAGAACGCTCCTCTACGGCAGAACTAGGGGAAGTTTCTCTAAAGCACACATCTGTGTCTCTTTCTAATGGATGTGACAGAACCATGGGACACGGCTGCTACTGTCTTCACCTTATGGTGCACTGAGAACTAGATTTGGGCAGAGAACACACACAGGTGAGTTGCTTTTCCTCCACATATCCAATAGTCCGTCTAGGAGGTGGAGGAGGATTGCTATTCATCAGCTGGAAGAGCATCAAGCAACATGCCTCACTGTCATCTCAGGCAGATAAAGCTTGACCACCTAGGATAGTGAGCTCAGCAAAGCTGGAATATTGCCTAAGGCATAAAACAAGAAAGAAATCAAAAAGGTAGGTTATTAACTCAAGCTTTGCCCAGCTTAAGTTGACAACAATATCTAGCCAAGTGATGTATAATGGAGCCAATTTGTGTAGGGTTTTAAATACCATTCCTTTATAGAATTTCCCATTTTATTTCTCTATAAGGGCTGGAGAGATGGCTCAGCGGTTAAGAGCACCCAACTGCTCTTCCAGAGGTCCTGAGTTCAAATCCCAGCAACCACATGGTGGCTCACAACCATCCATAAAGAGATCTGACTTTCTCTTCTGATGTGTCTGAAGACAACTGCGGTGTACTTACATATAATAATAAATGAATCTTTTTTTTAAATGTATAATTTGGTGAGAATTTAGAGTTAAATTAGTATAGTTCATTTATAGAAATTTAAATGGTTGATACTAGTTTTTGTTTTCTTCACTGAAGGTGTTTTGTATGTATGTGTACAAGACGTATCATAGGAAATCATACAATTGCAATGCATACCGAAGACACCAGAACTTGGTGGTTCCCCTGAAATTGTACACAACATTTAGTGGGTACATACCTATCAATCTGTTGTCAGTTCCATTTCAGGGGATGTAAATTTAGTGTACTGAGAATTGTTAGAGAATGAAATAATATAAAATATTACAAATCACACTTGGAAAGAGTCAGTTGTTACAATTTTAAATGTTATTCTCTTCAGCATCTAGT
The DNA here is from genome assembly GCF_900095145.1 of Mus pahari. Lineage (NCBI taxonomy): Eukaryota > Metazoa > Chordata > Mammalia > Rodentia > Muridae > Mus > Mus pahari. The sequence goes on along the minus strand of NC_034592.1, from coordinate 40,579,387 downwards.
CAGTCATCATGTGGCAGATAGAATGAAGGTTGTCTGATGCCATTTCCTTAACATAATAGCTGTAGTCAAGCAAACTTTCCTCATATGCAGACATTACTTCCCTCCACTGAAAAGCTGACATTAAAATTGGCTATTCATTTTGAAAATTGTGCCTCCAGTGATTTTTCTAAAATCATATGCTGAATGGTTCATAGCAAGTAAAATATTCTCAAATTTCAACAACCCCTGTTATCTCTTCTCATAACTATTTAATGGGTCCAAGCTACCATGCTCATCACTTTAGGGTTGAGGCAAGGCATCTCATACCATGAAAAACTAATGACTCACACACTGCAGGTGGTCTATAGTGCCCACATGCAACATAAACACACACACACACACACACACACACACACACACACACACACACACACCAATTCCTTTTTAATCACATGTAAACAGAGCATTTTCTTATATCAATTAGCATCTCTTTTCCAGTGAAGGCAAAATTTGCACTTGTGATGACATCAAATGTGATATACATCTTTCTTTTCTTTCCTTTTTAATTCATATTTTTTACTCTCCATATTACATTACCATCCCCCATCCACCCTCCAACTGCTCCACTTCTCACACTTCCTTCCCACCCCACCCCTTCTTCAGGTGGATGCTCCACCCCACCCCACGTGACCTCTAAACTCCCTGGGGACTCCAGTTTCTTGAGGGTTAGGTGCATCTTCTCTGAATGAGCACAGACCTGGAAATCCTCTGCTGTATGTATGTTGGGGGGCTTCATATCAGCTGGTGTATGCTGTCTGTTTGATGGTCCAGTGTTTGAAAGATCTCAGGGGTCCAGATTAATTAAGACTGCTGGTCTTCCTACAGAGTCACCCTTCTCAGCTTCTTTCTGCCTTTCCTAATTCAACAACAGGTGTCAGCTGCTTCTGTGCATTGGTTGGGTGCAAATATCTGCATCTGACCCTTTCAGCTGCTTGTTGGGTCTTTAGGAGGGCAATCATGATAGGTCCCTTTTGTGAGTGCTCCATAGCCTCAGTAATAGTGTCAGGCCTTGAGACCTCCCCTTGACCTGGATCTTACTTTGGGCCTGTCCCTGAACCTTCTTTTCCTCAATCTACAGCTTTAGACAGAGCAAATGATGTAAACTTGACTGTAAACTAACTTTAATGATTGTAGTACAAAGTGAATCAGCTGGACTTAACCAAATACAATGATCCATTTCAGTGCCTTTACTTAATGCTTCTTTTTTCTGGTACTGTAAAAGAAAAGGAGGATTTACATCATTTGCTTCTGTCTAAAGCTCTAGATTTCTAATACACAAAGCCCCAGGACCTAGAAAACCCATTTAAGAAGGGCCTCTGCATTAAGTTAACACAAAAGCTGAATTGATATTTGGTAGTAATCATTGTTAGCAAAGTACAGTTTGGAAAATGGTTCTTTCTGCATGATGGAAATTCCATGCCTTGCAGTCTTCTACTTTGAAGTCTCAGCTTTATGTGTTTTTAAGGAATTGAGGTTATGGCATGAGTAACGATCAATTTTAAAATGACCCCAAATCATAGCATCTCTGGTGCTGCTCAACAGCCACAAAGGGTAGAAGGAGATGATGAGCCAGCTGCTTGTAAAGCTTTCCATTTTAAGGGAGTAATATAATGGGTCAAGTTGTTTGTATTTTATTTCATCTAAACATTAATAATAAACCATAAATTCCACAATTTTAAAATTAGACTTTATGTCATCTAATAAACAGTTCTCATGAAATCTGAGCAGGCCAAGGCTTTGCTTTGTTTTTGTTTTTGTTTTTTTGTTTTTGTTTTTTTTTAAATGTTTCTGGAACATGGTAACAGATGAGGATTATTACTGCAGAAGGAAAATAACACAGTAAATCAAAATGACTCAGGAGAGGAAAGAGCCAATCGCAAAAACTCCACCAGGATGCGGTGTGGAAAGCATTAATTATTGCCACCCATCATCACCACTGTAGCATTTTAAATGATATGAATTATATAAAATTTTATACCATGGCTTAGAGGGCAGTTCTTGTCAGACTCACTAAATTGTCCTTGCCACTGAGCAAAGCTATGTCACTTTCACAGGTGCAGCCTTTCCCATGCAACGGAAAGAGAGCTTGCAAGTAAGGCTCTTGGGTGCTCAATGTCATTCTTCCTGTGCTTTCAGATAGATCAGAGACATGAACTTTTAAGCAAGCAATGTTTCCTGTATCCTTCTTTTTTTTTTTTTTTTTTTTTTTTTTTTTTTTTTAATTGAGCTTATGGTTACAGAACATTAAA
>NC_034592.1:40562069-40577088 GCF_900095145.1 Mus pahari | reverse complement strand
TCAGCCTGCGGACAGCCGCCAGGCGAACACCCCTCCTGGGCAGGAGAGGCGCAGGACGATCGGGTCCAGCTGCGGGTCCCCTCTCCAGTCCGCTCTTTCCCCGGCAGTGCAGCGGAGCCTCCTGTATCCTTCTGAAAGAAAATTTTAGATAGAAAATATTTTAAGCAAAGAAATATAGAGTCCCATTGACACAAGAGGACATCCATTTTTCTACCCCCAGTTTAATTTTTTTCCGATATTAAAAATACACTGAAAATAAGAAAAAAAGTCTCTTTACTCTAACTCCTATTTTTCTTCTCCTCATGCTCCTCATAGACACTACTTCCAACTGTGTGTTCACCCATCTTGTGTTGTATTTGTAGTATATACATCATCTACTGCAACATATGATACTGTATTTTGTGAATAAATATTGCATGAAGAGAGTCATGCTTTAAATATTCTAATATCTAATATTCTAATATATATATGGTGCTTTTCAGTCACCATTCTGAGATTTTTTGATAATTATGCAATTGAGAATTGATGTTGTTATTCATAGTTCATTCATTATAATTTCTATATTATTTCTTTCCACGGATAAAGGGTTTTTGTTTTTCATGGTAAAACTTTATCCATTTGAGTACTTCGGCTATTCTCCGTTGTCAGGCTAATGCCATGTCTTTCCTTTTACAAACATAGCCGAATTTCGTGTTTCCTTTAAACTCTTCTCTGAACATATGCAGGGGTTTCTTTAAGAAAGACTTCTGGAGATTCCTTCAACAGCTTTACTAAAATACACCGTGCTGAATATTCCGAACTACTTTACCAAATTTGTGTCCATTATCTCTCAAAAATGTATGCTATGACAGCAACGTATCAGGGATCCAGTTTGTCCTCACTTGGATTTATAAGGAATCACTTGCTTATCTAATAACTGTTTAATTCATTAACGTCATCTTTAGTTTGTGTACCACAGATGAGGTGTGATGTCAGTCAAAGGCATGTTCTCACTTATGCTATCTCTCATAAACAGCACTACTGTTCAATCATCCAATTAGTTAACTGGCTTGTCAATTTGATAATGAGGAATAGGAATTCTCATTCTTCCCAGATGCTAGTAAGTCATCTTCACCTAATCCATGACTGTTTTTTTCCATCAATCTTAAAGGAAAATTTGAAAGTATAGAAATATGAAAATTTTAATTAAATTAATTAGGACACACCCAATAACAATTTAAATAATTTCATTATTTAATAAGTTTTGAATAGTTTACAAATGAAGTGATCAAAGATAAGGTTATTCAGTTGCATATTTTTAAAACTTTTAATTACTTATTGCTTGAGAATTTCATACATGCATATAATGAAATTTGATAATTCTTTTTTTTTTTTCATAGCCATCACACTGATTTTTATTGAATATTTACCAATACATACAAAGTCTGGTATGAGAAACTAGTCCATATCTGACATACTTTCTTCATATTTATCTCAGTGTTTTAAATGAAATAACTTGGAAAGATGAGGCTTCTAATACTTAATCGACTAAATTATTTACTGAATGTTACACAAGAAATTTGATAATTCTTATAAAATCAAACCTCTACTCCCTTCCCTCTAGTTTCTCCCATGTTCCTCTCCCACCATTTTCCACTCACAATTGTTTGGCACAAAAGAATATATAAAAGCCAGTGCATAAGAAAACCTATAATACAGTATGTTTCCACATGGCTTTTCAAATATTCTTACTGTTACTTAGCAATTAGGGAAATGGAGATAAAATCTGCTCTGAGATTTCATCTTAGCCCATTCAGAATGGCGAAAATCAAGAAAACAGTCATAACAAACATTGTTGAGCCTTCAGCAACTGGGGAACCTTTACAAACGGGGAACCTCTATTTACTGTTACTAGAAGCAGAAATTGCCACAGGCACTGGTAATCAGTGCTAGGAATTTTCAAAAGGGTAAAAGTAGATTTGTCGTATGACCCAGTTATTCAGCTGTAAGAAAACGATATCATGAAATTTGCAGGTAAGTGAACAGAACTAGAAAATATGTGTACTGAGTCATATAACCCACACCCAGAAAGACAAATGCTGCATGTTTTCTTTTACTTGTATATCTTAGCTCAGAATCTTTAGATTAGATAATATAATGTGAAAGCTAGGAAAGAAGAAAGAGGCCACAGGGAGAGGGGTTATGGAAAGGAGGCTAAGAGGGCACAGATTCTATGAAGGGGAAATGAGGAAGATGGGGGGGGGGACTTCAATTGGGTAGGGAAGAGGGTAATACAGAAGGAGAAAGAGAAGGGAGCGATAAATAACACCAACATCCTTTCTCTATCGTTTTAAAAAAAGAGATAAACAAAAGAGGAGAAATCTTCTCACATGTAGCAGTATTGTTCTTAAAGTCATTTTACTACAAGTCTTGCTATTCTTTTAATTCATAGAGAGGCTACATTTGCTTCTATGTCTTGAACATAAATGAAAGGAAGGGTGTGACCTGAGATTCCAAAACTGAATTTTCTTCCCTATCAGAGACCATCAGTCTGGCTCATCCTTTGTCATCAATGAACCAGCCATAGGACATCCTATAGCTCACTGGATGTTCTTACCCAGGAATCTCTGAGGATTTAACCCTCAGAAAACTCACCAACAATGTTTAAAAGGGATCCAGGATGAGCCTCAGATATCAAAAGTGAGGAAGACAGAGAGGTAGGAAGCATCTATTCCATCCTGTTGCCTCCAACAGACTGAGAAGTTCCTCTAATCTTTCTAAAATTTAATTTATATATAGGGTGTGTTTTTGTAGTTACTTTTCTATTGCTGTGAAGACACTCCGTGACCAAGACAACACTTATAAAGGAAAGCATTTAACTGGGGACTCAGAAAATTTGTCCATTAACATTATGCCAAGGCATGCATGGCAAGGGAAAAATAAATCAAAATTACATCTTTATCTGGAGAGAGAGAGAGAGAGAGAGAGAGAGAGAGAGAGAGAGAGAGAGAGANGAGAGAGAGAGAGAGAGAGAGAGAGAGAGAGAGAGAGAGAGAGAAACTTTTGAAACTTCAATGCCCACTCCTATACACTTCCTTCAACAAAGCCACACCTCCTAATCCTTCTAATCCTTTCAAAGAGTTCAACTACCCGGTGCCTAAGCATTCAAATATCTGAGCCTGTACAGCTATCATAGGGCCATTCTTATCTGAAATACCCTGTTTTGCCTGCATGTTTGCCTGTGTACCACATGCATGCCTTGTGCCCACAACAGCCAGAAGAATTAATCAGAGCTTCTGTAATTGAAGTTATAGCTCCTTGCAAATGCTGCCATATGTATTCTGGGAATCAAATCTATGCCCCCTGGAAGAACTAAGATTTGTGACTTGGACACAGAAAGTGATTTCAGAACTTTCAGGACTGGACAATCAAAAGTGGAGTTGACGATATATAACTTTAATATTTACTTAAGTAAGAGAGTTAAGAAAGAAGCTTAGAATATAAGATCAGAGTTTGGATGGCCTTATGGTCTCATCAGAGATAGCATGGTTAATAATATCTAGTTCCACATTATTAGCTCTGCATTTATGTTTTCAATAAAGGATTAAAATGTTCTTATTAAAGCCTTACACTGTGAACATTTTGTGAACATTCTTAATATTACTCTGTTCTGCCAAGATAGATATTTAAATTCAATTTTTAAAATTTTGCTAGTTTTGAACATGAAAATTGAATTGAAAATTTCATTTTCAAATTATTAATTGTAGCATCTTTGACTGTCAATATAAAATCATCATTTAAGCAAAGGATGATTTTATTTCTTTCTACTCCATAAAATTGACTTACTTTGCATTCCTTATTGACTTTGATTTTCAAACAGTTTTTAAAATATCTTATTGTTAAATACTTTTGTTTATTTAGCAATGTTTGTATTAGGCTTGTTTGGGGACTGGGCTTAACTCATTAAGTATTTGATATTGACTTTTTATTCCTCTTGGCTAAGAATTTACAATATGTTCATCAAATAATTTTAAGCATGTTATATAATTTTATATTTTAAAAATTGTTATCATATTAATAAGATAATTTAAATTGAAGTATTTTAATGTTGTATTTTGTTTTCTTTTGATTTTTCGAGACAGGGTTTCTCTGTGTAGCCCTGGCTGTCCTGGAACTCACTTTGTAGACCAGACTGGCCTTGAACTCAGAAATCCACCTGCTTCTGCTTCCTAAGAGCTGGGATTAAAGACATGTGCCACCCCTGCCCGGCTAATGTTATAGCTTTATTCTTTAAAATTTTGTGGTTGTTTTTGTTTTTGCTTGTTTGTTTTGTGATTTTTGTCATTGTTTTTGTTTTTTGTTTCTTTTTTTTTTTTTTTTTTTTTTGAGACAAAAATCTTGCTATATAACTCAGGAAGGCCTGGAATTCATGCCATGCAGGCTACCCTCAAACTTCTGCCTCAGCCTTCCTAGGGCTGAAGGTATGTACCACCACACCCAGTTAACACTTTCTTTACCATACTGGGACATAAATATGGCGAAACTTTTATTGAGATGTTTATAACTGTGTTCATAAAGGATAATGGTCTTTAAATTTTCTTATATTCACTGTTTATGAAAGAAAAATATTATAGGACTTTTATACCTTTTCTTCTCTTTATACAAAATGATTGTGAATCTATTCTGGAAAAAAGTACTTAGGATACATATCATTTTCAAAGTGCCAGACATTTTGTTTGTTTGTTTGTTTTTTGAGACAGGGTTTCTCTGTATAACCTTGGCTGTCCTGTATCTCACTGTGTAGAGCAGGTTGGCCTTGAATTCAAAAATCCGCCTGCCTCTGCTTCCCGAGTGCTGGCATTAAAGGCATGCGCCACCATGCCCGGCTACGTGCCAGCCATTTTAACATTGTTACTGCAGTGTGTTTAGTAAAACATCTTTAAGATTTTAAAAATTCATTTCATGATAAATAGCTTTATGTCATTCTGACACAAGCTAAAGTCATTTAGTGAAGGGATTCTTAATTAAGAAAATGCCTGTCCAAGATAAGGCTGCAAGCAATCCTATAGGGCATTCTTCTTACATAGTGATTGCTAGAGGAAGGCCCAGCCCAGTGGTTTGTTTGTTTGGTTGGTTGGTTGTTGGTTGGTTGCTTTTTTTTAAATAGCTGTACCTTAGGTATCCATGTTCTCTGCATCAGCTCTTACCTTAAAATGTTATTTCAAAATGTGATCTCATTTTCATTAAAGCTTCTTATTTCATTAATATGTCAGACATTTTCCCAACTAATCTGTTTAAAATAATGAAGTTTGTGTTACTCTTGACTCTCATTGTTTAAGTATTTTTGCTTTCTGAGGAAAGAACACTTAATGTGAGATCAGACCTTTGGACAAATGTCTGAGGGCACAATAAAATCTTGCGGAGAAGACATACTCTACATAGCGGCAGCCTTATAACTGGAAAATCCCAAGGCAAAGTCAATTGTCTGAGGCTGGAGACAGAGAGCTTGAGGGTAGCCTGCATTACATGAATTCCAGACCACCATGAGCTATATAGCAAGAACCTGTTTCACAAAAGCACAAGTGACCAAGAGATTCACTCCCCTCCCACCCTCATGATGGAACTGTTCCTTCTTATCTTTTGAAAAAAGCTTTTATTCACGTTTTTTCTTTCCTTCTACTTCTTTGACTTCATTTTCGTTTCTTGTAGCAAATTGGAAACTATACAGATAGACTTTTAGTTTTCTGATATTGTCTGCATTTTTAAAGATGTTGCCTATACCTTGTGCTTTGAGATGACACTATGATTTAATTATGATTAGTATTGATCACCAATTTCTTCAGTTTTGTATAGGTTATTCTCTTTACTATTTTCCTTATTGTTTTGTAGACAAAACTGCTTCTTTATGTATATCTGTCTCAATCAGATGCAGTTTATTAATTGTTTCATATATGTTTGAAAATGCTTAATTCTTGCATGCAGCATTTTTCCCCTATAAGCCTTGTAGCTGAATCTCAAATCAACATTGTACAAACCTTACCATCTTAATCACTTTTAAGTATAAAATTCTGTGTTATTAAGTAGATTCATGTGTGTATAAATACAATATCTTATATATTATTAAAGAATATAAGTTCATCATTGTGGGACTATGTGCATAGGCACTTAATTTTAGAGCTGAAAATTATTTCAATTATGAAATATACAATGATGGTTGAATGTTTGATTTCTTTTGAAAATCTGTCCATTCTATTTTATATTCTTAAAGGCAGTACTGAATATGTGCTAATATATTGCTCCTTTTATTATCTTTATTATAATTGTTTTTAAATCAATTATGTTTTTAAACATGTCCAGCCTGTGCCTAGTGAACTACATGTGGTTATATATAACTGAACAATAGCAACAAACACTTCCTTCCAAAACTTACTTGGAACACTGTGATTGTTTTCTGTTTGGTTGTAAATCACCCAGTTCTCTAGAATGAACTTTTCATTAATAAAGCCATTTCCCAATATCAAAAGACTAGGCATGCCTACAAGTTCAATAATTATTATATCTTTAATTATTAAAGTGATTTTTATCTTTCGTTGTGTCTTAGGATTTCTATTGCTATGAAGAGACCCCATGACCACAGCAACTCTTATGAAGGAAAACGTTTAATTTGTACCTGCTTAAAGGTATAGAGGTTTAGTCCATAATCATCTTGGTAGGAAGCATAGAGGTGTATGCAGGCATGGTGCTGAAGAAGGGGCTGAGAGTTCTATATCTTGATCAGGGAGCAGTAAAAGGAGACTGCCACTATATGGGGCATTGTTGTGTTCCTGGGCCTGACCAGGAACATGGATTTTGGGACATTGGACTAGAAAAGCAACTGAACACTTTAAGTGGTGCCATACTATTGGAGACACGGAAGACAGTGGAATTGAGACTGATTTGAACTGTGGGGTTTCAGAGGAGAAGAATATAAATATGTGACCTTGAGATCATTCTTGTGATATTTTGGATGTTTCTGCTTTTTGCCTTGGGGTTAAGTTGCAGTTTGCCTGGGCTTAAATTGAAGGGTTTTGGATTAATTCCATTGGCAGAGGAAATCTCAAAATAGTCTAGTATCGACTTTGTTATATGGTTACTAGTGTACATTCTTATGAATATCTATAATAAATAGGAGCAATCTCAGCAAAGAGAAATGCAAAATGTATAATTTGAGGAGAAAAGGGGCACCAGGAACTAGAAAATAGCCAAGTTCTGTATTTAAGGAGATAAATAGATTAAAGATATTAAATGAAATAACGAGAGTGATGACCTCGGTGCAAGGCCTTACCTAGCTAAAGCTTTCAACTGTATGAAAGGAATTAAAGAAAAGTGTAAAGGAATTAAAGAAAATTGAAAAGGAATTAAAGAAAAGCCTAGGGCCAGTTGTGGTAGGACATACCTTTAATCTCAGCACTAGGAAGGCAAAGGAAGGATCTCTGGATTGGAGATCAGTCTGGTCTACAAAGTGAATTGCAGGACATCTAAGCTTAGGCTGTGAAGGAAACCATTTCAAACAGAAAGATGTTGAAGATGTAAAATTGAATGGTGCCATGTTATAGCCCCAGCAAGCAGTAGAACTTGACAGCTTCAGTCATGATGTTATGACTTTAGAGTCAAGGAGAGAAGGAAGGTGCTATAGAATCTCCCTTGTGACTAAGGAAACGTGCTGAGGCTATGTGTGTGATGCCATGTGTGTGGTAGGGGTGTCCCTGCATACAGGCCCAGGGAGGCCATTGTGTGATGCTGTGAAAGTGAAGTCAGGATTGCCTTATAGACACAAAATGTTGGAGATATCAGTCATAGGATGACTACCTAGGAAAGCTACTCACAGGGAATGGAACCAGCCCAAGAGAGAAGATTGTGTTGTTGTCGACAAAGCTGAAAGGACTTGAAGATCTGAAGAGTGTCTTGACATCAGGTATGGGCATGTGGAGTTTGGAATTTGCTCAGCTGGTTTTTGGTCTTGCTTTGGTCCAGTATTTCTGCACTATTCTCCCTTTCCTTCATTTTGCAATGGCAATGTATATTCTGTGCTATTATATACTGGAGGTATGTGATATGCTTATTCATTTTGAGTTTACAGGGGATTACAGTTAAGAGGTTGCATGAGTCTCAGAAAAGACACTGAACTTTGGACATTTAAAGAAGTTTAAGGCTATTATAGACTACAGAGACTTTTGAAGTTGGTCTAAATGCATTTTGCACTATGATTGGCTACAAGCCTATGGGGGCCAGAGAGTAGAATGTGGTACTTTAAGTAAAAATAGTCCCTGTAGGCCAGTAGAGAGTGGCACTAGTAGGAGGTATTGCCTTGTTATAGCAGATGTAGCTTTGTTGGAGGAGGTATGCAACTGGGGGTGCGCTTTAAGTCCTAAGAAGCTCAAGCTAGCTCTCTTCCTGCGGCATGAGGATCTTGATCTAGCACCCCAATCTCCCTGCCCAGCACCATGCCTTCCTGCATACCATCATGCTTTCTGTCATCACAATAATGAACTAAGCCTCCGAACTCTAAACCAGCCTCAATGAAATGTTTTCCTTATTGCAGTGATCATGGTGTCACCAACAGAAATCCTAAGATACTTTGTTTATATTTTCATCAGATACAATTTTTCATATTTCTGGCTCTAAACCTTTATATTTTAATGTTTCTTGTTTGCTACATGTAGATTAATACTTTTTATGTTTCCAATATTGATATCACAGTATATTTGTTGTATATATTGATAGGTTTCATAAAGATATTTTCATACAAGTATATCATGTTTGGCCATATTCACTGCCTCATGACCTTCTAGCTTGTCAGTTCCCCACACCTGCTACTTCTGCTCATATATTCTTTTTTAAAATCCAAGAGCTTCTCAATGAGGCTATTGGAGGACATTGTGCTCCCTACTTTTACCCTAATAGTTCTCTCCCTTCACAACTCCCATGGTCCGGTCTCAAAGTAGACTCACTTTTTATTAAAGATAGCACCTACCTGCTCAGTCAAGCATTACAAAACTTAGATCTACTTCACTCACTGTTCCTTGTCTGGCTCTATCCAGAAGTCAGAGTTTATCATTTTGGATCATTGCTACACCCACAGCCCTTAGGAGAGTAAATGACACATGGTGATGATAAACATTTGTTGATTCATTAAATAAGGCCAAAAGAATATGTGTTAAAAGACAAATATTTGAGATTCTCTGAAAGAGATAATTTTGGTATCTAAAAATGCCATGTACAGAAAATAAGCTTTGCATTTTGATAGACAAAAGATAAATGCCTTTAACAAGTATGTGCACGTGTACACACACACACACACACACACACACACACACAATCAAAAAACCAACACCAGTGACAAGGTCAGGTCAAATATGAAGTGCTCATGTAGTCAACTATTCATCAAGGTTAGAAGACGGATGTTTACATGTCCTGGAAATAAATAATCCTGTAAATGGCTTGCAGGAAGCCAACAAGAGAAAACTATCCTACTTTTCTCAGTACTTGTTCTTTCTTTCTTTTTTTTTAACTTATTTTATTAGATATTTTCTTCATTATTTTCACTCAGCTCTGTCCTGCCGCCTCTGGAGCAGACAGTGTGGTTACTATAGACCACTCTCATTAGATAGAAACAGCTACAAGGCATTGGTCTTCATCTTTAGAAAGGCGCCAGTTCATTTCCTTTCTCTTAATACAATAATAACTTGGGGAGTGTTTATCAATGCTGAATAAGAAAATGAGTAGTTATGAAACTCAAACTGCAAAACCAGGAGGCTGCTTTTGTGAAGCAGACTTTAATTACAAGCATTCTTATTTTAATATAGGCTTGGATTCCAGGCGAACAAGTAGTAAGCGTGTTTATTTATAGCAAAAGGTCTTTGAACAATTACCATGATGACTAAATGTTCTTAAGTGGGCTGTGTCTGCTGTTGCAACTGAACTTTTTCATTTTGTTTTTGTTTTTATAAACATTTACTTAATCCTTTTCTGACTATAAAAATAATTTCTGTTGTTTTAAAACGAGTTATATACAGAGCTTACTAAAAGTTTCTAAACTTATCTAAAGAGTTTCTATTTTGTGTATAGTATATTTTAATGAAGCTGAGATTTTTGCTTTCTATATTGTTTTGCTTCTTTTGAAACCCCAAATTATGAGTATTTTTTAATATTCAAAAATTTTAAATTTATGGTTTTCATTTTAGCAATGAGCTATATTTTATTTATATGACAGCCCGCCATGCATTCATGGTTATATATAGACTTTGGAGGAATTGATTGAATTTAACCCAACATGTATAAGTAACCAGAATCAAAGGGTTCATTCAATGAAACATAAAAGAACCATTTCCACTGGCAGGCTTTGCTTGTGACAATAAGAGAAAGCACAATACCTTAAGGACTTCAGCAATTCGCTGGTCTGCTTACCTCAGGCTAAGGTGACTGTATGTCAAAGCTGTGGACTACCAAATGCAGAGCGATTCTGTTGCTACGTCAATTGGCCTCTCGCACAGGAAGGAGTCCCACATCTAAACTGAATCTGAAGGAGCTTCTAACTGAGGGTGTGCTGCTTCTCTACCCTCTCTAGGCTTTCCAAAAAAATCCCCCAAACCAACACACACACACACACACACACACACACACACACACACACACACACANAACACACACACACACACACACACACACACACACACACACACACACACACACACGCTACCCAGCCTTCCTCATGTCTGCTGTGTCTCCAAGCCATTTCCAAATAAAAAGTCTTTAATTTTTACAAAAGATAAGTTGAAATAAAAGGAACTGTGATTTCCGGAAATGTCTCTACTTCTTACTACATGGGGCAGCAAAGACTTTAGAACAGACCCTATTCTAAAAGGGAAATCACTTTTAAAAGGTTTTTTTTACTTATTGGTGATTTACTTTGAGGTTTAGAATAGCTGTAGAAATATGAAGATTTACTCTAAATAAGTAAAGAGGTAATACTTTTGGACATTTTGAACACAGTGAAGGTGGAGATATTTAGATGTTAAATAGAACATAAAGAAAGTCTCTACTAAAATTCTGCACAAAGTGCTCGGTACTAAGTCACATATAAATTGTGTTAGTCAAAATACAAAAGAATAGTTCTGAAAGTGGTATTTTCCTTCAGATGTTTGTCTTTAGTGCACCTGTTCTGTTTATGAGTGAAATGTTTTATCACTTCATAAATGTACACAATAGATTTTTGACAGGTATTCCATTCATGAATTTAAATATTCAATTCACTTTTATCAGATTCACCCCCCCCCCATTACTCTCATCCTCATCCTTTCCTTGTTGAATCTTCTTCCAAGTAGTCCTCGTCCCCAAGTCTGTTTTCCTCCGTGTCCCAGAGTTTACTTAGCATTGCATTATACATGAGCATGCTTAGAGAGTTAATAATTGAAGCTTGGGCATTATTCCATCAAGAAAAATGACTCCGTCTTCCCTTGTATCCTGTACATAACTTTTAAGCCTAGTACTACTCATTGAATTTTCGAACTAAATCCTTCCCATTGGCAGATCTAGTACTGGATGAGGCTCTAATTACAATGAACTCAACAAAGAACAACATAGCACTTGTACAATCAAAACTTTTAGCATTCATTTCTAAGGGAAATTGTCATTCAGCAGTCCATGTATGTTACTCTATCTCCCATAGGAGATTCTATCAGTTTATAATGAAAATGATGTGGATTCTGTTAAGGAAATAAGCAAATAAAGTAATAAACACGCTCTATTTTAGTGTTTTCAGTGTCTCCTACTGTAACTGCCTCCATCACCCATGAATAAGTCACTTTGGATTTATCTCTCTTGTGCTTTTCCACTGTAGAGCTACCCAGTGTGGGAGGAATCCATACACTCCTGTAGTCTTGGGATTCATTTTTTTTTCTTAGATATTTTCTTTATTTACATTTCAAATGCTATCCTGAAAGTTCCCTATACTCTCCCCCCGCCCCTGCTCCCCTACACACCCACTCCCACTTCTTGGCCCTGGCATTCCCCTGTGTTGGGTCATATGAAGTTTGCAAGACCAAGGGGCCTCTCTTCCAAATGATGGCCGACTAGGCCATCTTCTGTTACATATGCAGCTAGATACACAAGCTCAGGGGCTACTGGTTAGTTCATATTGTTGTTCCACCTATAGGGTTGCAGCCCCCTTCAGCTCCTTGGGTACTTTCTCTAGCTCCTCCACTGGGGGCCCTGTGTTCCATCAAATAGCTGACTGTGAGCATCCACTTCTGTGTTTGCCAGGCACTGGCATAGCCTCACATGAGGCCACTATATCAGGGTCCCTTCAGCAGAATCTTGCTGGCATGTGCAATAGTATCTGGGTTTGGTGGCTGATGATGGGATGGATACCTGGGTGGGGTAGTCTCTGGATAGTCCATCCTTTCATCTTAGACCAGGACCAGAAATGTTTAGTGCAGAGTTCTATCANACTTTCAAAGACGACCTAATTCCAACTCTCCTCAAANTATTCCACAAAATAGAAACAGAAGGTACTCTACCCAATTCATTCTATGAAGCCANAATTACTCTGATANCTAAACCACANAAAGATCCNACAAAGNAAGAGAACNTCAGACNAATTTCCCTTATGAATATCGATGCAAAAATACTCAATAAAATCCTCACAAACCGAATCCAAGAACACATCAAAATGATCATTCATCATGACCAAGTAGGCTTCATCCCAGGGATGCAGGGATGGTTTAATATATGGAAATCCATCAATGTAATCCACTACATAAACAAAGTCAAAAATAAAAACCACATGATCATCTCATTAGATGCTGAAAAAGCATTTGAAAAAATCCAATACCCCTTCATTATAAAAGTCTTGGAAAGATCAGGAATTTAAGGCCCCTACCTAAACATAATAAAGTTCTAGCTAGAGCAATTCGACAACAAAAGGAGATCAAGGGGATACAAATTGGTAAGGAAGAAGTCAAAATATCATTATTTGCAGATGATATGACGGTATACATAAGTGACCCTAAAAAGTCCACCAGAGACCTCCTAAGCCTGATAAACAGCTTCAGTGAAGTAGTTGGATATAAAATTAACTCAAATAAATCAGTAGCCTTTCTCTACATGAAGGACAAATGGGATGAGAAAGAAATTAGGGAAACAACACCCTTCACAATAGTCACATATAATATAAAATGCCTTGGTGTGACTCTATCTAAGGAAGTGAAAGATCTGTATAAGAACTTCAAATCTCTGAAGAAAGAAATTGAAGAAGATCTCAGAAGATGGAAAGATCTCCCATGCTCATGGATTGGCAGGATTAACATAATCAAAATGGCCATCCTGCCAAAAGCAATCTACAGACTCAGTGAAATCCCCATCAAAATGCCAACCCAATTCTTCACTGAGTTAGAAAGGGTGATTTGCAAATTCATCTGGAATAATAATAAACCTAGGATAGCAAAAACCATTCTCAACAATAAAAGAACCTCTGGTGGAATCACCATGCCTGACCTTAAGCTGTACTACAGAGCAATTGTGATAAAAACTGCATGGTACTGGTACAGTCTTGGGATTCTAAGTATCATTTGTTATGGGATAGCTGAGGTAGGCTGTGAAAGGAAGGTGTGGACTGAGGGTATATAGTACTATTTCTTCCTTAGATGTGGTCTTTATTGGCCCTCTCACCTTCCTTTCATCTTCCCTAGTTGATAGCTCAGACTACATCGTCTACTTGTGTTTATCCTTCAACTGTCCCATACCCCTGCTTTGTGTGATTAGTTTTCACAGAAAATCTCTCTGAATTATCTTAACTCATGGGGCTATATAATTCCCGAGGGTCACTGTTACATCTCCTCCTGAGACACAGCCCTATCCTAGGACGTGTTTCTACTCACGCAGCACTACCTGATCTCTCCCACTGTCACAGTTCATGTGTAGAGCGAACAGCAGAGACTCAAGATGACAGAGGACAGTCTCTCCCAAAACATTTTAAAATGAAACTAAGCCATGACATTTCAGTTTGATTATTCTTTGAACAGAGCAGATATCCACTCTAGGCTTTTGTGGCAGAAATGATATTCAGCTCCTATGGAGCAAGAAGAAAGCCAGTATAGAGAGGAAGAGAACAGATCACTTACGCTTTCTAATCACCATATCCATTTGTCCCTAAGGCTAAGCATTAATCTGAGACCTAGCTCTGGAGACATGTCCATGTTTGCTCTATCCTCGACACCCCCACCCCCAGCCATCCCATCTGACTTCTTTCAGTTGAAGAACAGCTTCAGTTTCTTGGAATGAAAACCTTTATGCAGCTAGCACCGCGTTTAATGCTTTCACATTAAATTCCCATTTGCAAGCCTGGCTCCAGAGTAGCCCCGCAGGAAGACAACACTGTTCTCACTTCTTTTCCAAGACAGAAGGAGACTGAGGCTTAAAGGAATTAAGTAATCCCATAGCTATTGACCAGGCTGAGTTTTGAGCCTCAGACTACAAAATGAAAGCTTTGTGTCCTAACCCAAGTCATGCTGAATAAACACCTAGTCACAAAACTTTGTTAGACTTGAACACCCATGGGGCTATTTTCCATCACCTTTTTCCAAAAGTAGAGTTGACCTCCTACAGTGCAAATCCAGCCCTTCTGTTCCTTCTCTGGGAGAGTATTTCAATGGTGGTTATTGGCTTAGGAATCAGAAATCAGCTGAAGACACCCTTCCAATTTCAGCTTGTCTCTCTGACTTTGTAGCCTGTGTTCACCTATCAAACTCACAATCTCTGACAGCCTGACACTTTCTTTGGTGTGTGTATGCACACACATGTTTTCTTTTATTTTGTTTGCTGATTGTTGGTTGCTTCTATACTTTTGTTGCTTTTTAAATGTTTTCATACAGTATATTTTGATTCTAATTTCCCTTGTTAAACTTCTCTCAGTTCTTCCCCACCTAGCCAACTCCTCTCTCTCTCTCTCTCTCTCTCTCACACACACACACACACACACACACACACACACACACACACACAC
>NC_034592.1:40557409-40561899 GCF_900095145.1 Mus pahari | reverse complement strand
TGCAAAACATCATTGAATACACTTCATGATGGCCATTTACTGTTGGGCATGGGTACTATCCTAAAGTGTGGTTAATGGACCCAGTGAGAATCCATTGAAGGATTTTTTTTTTTTTTTTTTTTAAGTTTGCAAGCAGTTGTCAATTGCAGAGAACTTTTTAGTTAGGGCTGAGAGCTGCTGTCCACTTCCCTTCTTACTACTAGGACCATCTCTGGCTTGAACCGGTGCAAGCCTACTTGTATGGTGCTCACAGACTCTTTATGTTAATATACACCAGTCCTGTGGTGTCAGAGAGAACTGTTTCCTTGGGATCATTATCCTCTCTGGTAGAAAGGATATCAGAACCAGAGGGGATGGATGACTCCAAGGAAACAGTTTTTGCTTCTTGGTTACCCAAGCACTGTTGCCTATGGGTTCCATCTTGCAGTTTGTGCTTTAAGTCAGATCAAATATGGGGGGGGGGGGGCTGGAGAGATGGCTCAGAGGTTAAGAACACTGACTGCTCTTCCAGAGGTCCTGAGTTCAAATCCCAGCAACCATATGGTGGCTCACAACCACCTGTAATGAGATTGGATGCCCTCTTCTGGTGTGTCTGACATATATAATAAATAAATCTTTAAAAAATAAATCAAATATGGGTTGGTTTCTCCCACAAGCTTTGTGCCACCATTGCCCTAGCATATGTTGCAGGCAGGATGGCATTTTAGATCAAAGGATTTGCAGCTGGGTTGGTGTTTCTGCTTCTCCTTTGGTAGTATGTAGAATACCTTCCTGTACCACAGACTCTGGAATGTAGGAGTGAAGTCTCTAACTAGGCTCCAGCTTGACTTCTTCATATTCCATGAGTTGTGTGGGTGTTGTCTTCACCAATGGTGCCTTACTGCCAGTTTGTGGATAGCACTTTACAGTTTTGGCAACATTCTGGGTTGTTTGGGGCTTATATTGGGAACACTTTGGCCAACAACTCAATTAAATATAACTCAGTCTGGTATTGAAAGCTTCATTTGGTGAAAGTGATATCCATTTGTGGCTATCTCTCCAGTTATTTAGAGATTTAATTTAGATTGCCTTCATATACATATATATTTTAGGAAAGTTCTATGGTATTAGGTTTCTATAGTATTCCTCAAATGCCCCCTAATTTTAGATATCTCTCCTTTCATTTTCTCCCACACCCCATCTTCTCTTCCCCTCTCCCCTTGATCCTTCTATTCCAGCATCTCCTTCTGCCGTATCTGTCTTTTCTATTTTCCTTTTCTAATGAAAGGTACCTGTTCCTTCTAGTCATAGAGTCATTAGCTTAATTACTATCTTTCCCTAACATCTACCCACATCTCTTTCATGAAAGGATCATGCCTGGTTGAGAAGGAAATGACTATGGGCTATGAAATTGGTGGGTAAGTGGTATAGTCCCAACCAGTCAGTGATTTCCTTGCAAAGTGTGTGATGGGAAGAGCCAGTAGGCCAAAGTGTATGATGGAAAGAGTCAGTGGGCCTGCCAAATAAAAAAGTCTTTACCAAAGACTGAGATTTATTGGGCTTATTAGTGTGCCGTTTTCTTCTATCTCTCCCATCCTTTCTTCTTTCTTTATATGATTTTTGCTTATTTTCTCTTGTTATATTTCCTGCATCTTGGTGCTGTCCATTTCCCACAGATGTGGTACAGGGCAAGTAAAATAAGTTTAAAAAAAAAAATGGTTAACTGAGGTGTCTATTAGCATTCCAAAGCACATGCTGGCCTCCAGGCTCTCTCAGTACCTGTGGCTCCTCTCAGCAATTCTCACTCTGCCTTGCACTTCTCTAGCACATGAGCTTTCCTTCCCCCAGCTTTTGGCTCTGTGTTCTGGGTCTCCCCTTCCCCCCCCCCCCCGTTGTTTTCCTTTGCCCACACTCTCTCCTCTCACTCTTCTCTCTCTCTCTACTCTCATGGTCCAGTTCAGTATGCTGGTCATGTTTAGTCTACTACTTTCTCTTCCTGTTCTGGACTTTTCCAGATGCCTCTGAGTATTGTCTGCTTCATAGTTAGAACTCTAGATATGAACCGTATTCTCTTCCTCCTTTCATAGTGCATTGTTTACACCCCCACCCTAGCATAATTATCTTCTGCTGTTCCTTGTTCTGTGTATGCTGTCTCAGGTAATTTTCATACCCTCAAGGGGCTCATTAGGAGTAATAAGATACGTTGGGCTTCCTGTTTACACCTGCTCAGGGGTAGGACTGCTTTATTACATAACTCTCAGGGAGGATACTATATGTACCACATTGAATGTAAATAATGTCTTTGATTGCCTTGCACCCGTGCTCCTGTCTGTGTCCCCTTTAGTCATTTAATCTGAAGTACTGTGCACAACACTACCTTATACATTTTAAACACAAACCTGTTTCCCCCATTTAAGCTTCAACCTTGTAGTGTTGAGTGTTGAAACACACACACACACACACACACACACACACACACACACACACACACACAAAGAGAATCAATGTCAGTGTGTCTTAACAATCCAGGCAGAAATAACCTAGTAATCTATGAATAATTGGAATACTACCTGTGACAAACATACATGAAGTGGACACAGGAGGATCAAGCAAAGGAAAAAAAATAACTAATCAATTAGGTGCTGCAATTGGAAATGAAATATAAGCAAGAGAGAAATCCTCTCGGTTGTAGGCTCTGTTGAAATTATGTCTGGGATCAGGGACCATTTCACATGAAATTTATATCTTTAGATTTAACCAAGTTTTACCTTTATCTACATTTTATCTCTAAAAGATAAGGTAGGCAATACCCTAAGTTTCCTCCCTGCACAAAATTCTCATTAAGATGCTACCTCATCCAGTGGAGAGTTTTTACTGCATGTTCCTGTGAGAAGGCAGCCCCCAGATGGTTAGATGTTTAATTATCTCAATGTCAACAATGCCTTGCTTTGGAAGCACTTCAAAATTAAATATGTAACAGTTATCAGACTTTAACAAGAATCAAATACCTGTAGGCTTTATTAAAACACATTGTGAGGCTTTGTCCCTGAGTAGGTTTGGAGTGGCACCTAAGAGCCTGGATTTCCAGAGGTTTCCCAGGTGATGCTGAGATTTCTGGGACATATGGGGAATCAAAAAGTGAATTAAAAAGAGTGTGCATGTGTATCATTTGGTATTAAATGTAGGAATTTTGTGTTTATTTGCTTTTTAGAGAAATTGGAATATTAAAGCAAGTAAAAAAAAATCCTCATGTTTCTTTAGGTATCTGATTGTTTGACTGATGTGCACTTAGGATTTTAGGTTGAGAAGGACCAGAGTGTTCACTCTTGTGTAAAAATTGTATTAAAATGGTTAAAAGACTTAGAAATGAGTGCACTGAATCAGTACGATATGCATAAGTTAAGATATGCATAATCATTACACTTAGAAGGCATGCATTTGTACTTGGGAAGGCTTGCTTGTTAGACAAATGACTTAAATGGAAAATTGAACACAATAAATCTATAAATACAGTTTGGAATGCTTAACATAATCAAAAACATTGTAAAATCTCCTTTAGAAGTGTTGTTGCCAACATTTATCATGCTGTTAAACCTATAAATAAAATAATAAATTATGATTGGGGTTTTGAAGTTAACAGAAAAATTAGGGTTTATTTTATATTCCCATAAAATAGCCTATCATCATCCTTATTATTATTTACTGAGAAACTGCCTCTATGTTATGTGCTCATTCTTGCACTGAAATCATCTAAACCCGTGCAAACTTTTCCATGTCCCTCTTCCTGTGGATACTCCTTCTGGAGCTGGGAAGATGGTTAGGGCTTATGCTAGTCCCACTCCTTTCCTTCTAGGATCTCACAGGGGAATGCTGCTTACCCTGGCTTACATCACCTGCCAGTCTTGAATTTCACTCACTCACACCGTATGCAGCCCCCTGGACCTGGGTTGGGTTGCACACATTTTTGTTTTTATTCACTACCACTTTCTCACCTGTGAAATATTTATGCAACCCTAAATACAAAAATATACACAAGCCACACATTTAATGAAGATAAAAGAAATTTGTATTAAAGCAGTTCTTGCATACTTACAAGCTTACCATTTTTTAAAGACAAAAGTAAGTTTGCCTACTGATGAGGTAGATTTATTATTTTTATGTGATTAGCAAATGGCTGAAAATTTGATAGTATAGGATACTGAATATTTTCAGTACTTTTTCTATTTTTCTCTAATGGAAGACAGATTTTCAAACAACATATTCTGATTATATTTCCCTCCCCCAACTCTTCCCAGATTCTCCCTACTCCTGCCTCTCGACTGACTCATTGAAATTACGTTTTCTTAAACAAATAAGCATTTAAAAATAATAGTAGAATAAAATAAGATAAAACCAAACCAGAATAGTTCAAAACAGATTTAAAAAAAAGGAAAAAAGGAGGAGAAAAAGCACAAGGAACACACACACACACACACACACACACACACACACACACACACACACACACACAC
>NC_034592.1:40541146-40557357 GCF_900095145.1 Mus pahari | reverse complement strand
ACAAAACTAGAAACCACAATATAGATGCAAAGCATCTATAAGGTAAAACATTTTTAAAGATGATTGATATTTTAATTTTATAATCATCAACAATGAGAATGGCCTTTTAAATAAATATACAGCAGAAGAAAATATTGGTGGACATATATGCTCAGGACCATTTCAGAAATTTTATGCTAGTCCCTATCCAAAATTATTAATTGATATGTGTGCCTGTGTGTTCGTCCTATGTATTTGTGTATAAATGCTCTGCATGTGTGTGTGCATGTGATGTCTTTTTTTCAGTTATTGCACTTTATTTTTTGAAATAAAAAATCTCAATTTGGAACTAACACTTTGAGCTAGGCTGGCTGGCCAGTAAGCCCCTGTGAACCACCTATAGGCTTTCATCCCTAGGGTTATAGGATCTACCACTTCACATGGATTTTAAGTGGTTTCTAGTAGCTCATCTTCAGGTCCTTATGAGTAAATGGTCTCCTGACTCAAGCAACCACTCCAAACTCGTCACTTCTTTGTTAAGTGAAACTCAACCCAGTAACTTAAAAGACAATTTTAGATACCAAACATGGTACCACAATACAATCCAAGAGTTAGTTTTGATATTTATGTGCTGGAAAATGACAATAGGAAAATATTGTCTTGTTGTTCTTTATGTAAATCATTGTTTCTATAAAACTAGGAAGTTTTCTATGTGTGTAAAAATGCTGACATATCACGATGTGTCACCAGGGATCCATTGGTGGTGGTTAGAAGGTCAGCATGTGCTGTGCAAAGCACTCTTGATGTATGTTCAGATCCACAGCTGGGGTGACATCATACGATTCAACACAGGCAAGACTAGTCAAACATGATTCATTACAATTTTACTATTGAATTAACCATCACTTACTGCACATTCAGAAACATTTCAACTGATGTCAAGTTATCCATACCTCCATTATTTAGCTACATGAGCCACATGTGGGTCACAAAGCTCTGTGCTTGGGAACCCTGCTGAGTGAATCCTTGCTTGTTTTGTCTGCATAGGGATTCTGGTCACTCAAGGGGCTTCTCAAAGGGCAAAGGTCTGAGCAGGAGGAAAGTAGGAGCATTGGAGGTCTCTGCAAGGTGGTTAATGTTAGATGCTGCCTTATCATGGGAGCAGAATTGTCATGCTGTAGATTTTAATATTTATTTGCACCAATAGAAATATTTGTTTACACTACACACGTGGTACCACATTTATAGCACTTCTTTACAATATTACTTTTTCCTCAGTCAGAGGTTAATAGGTATCCCAATATTTTGAATGGTTTTTGAGAATTTATAGCCACCAGCTGGGGCTGGTATTGCTTATTACTCAATGGGAGACTTGGCTATCCTCCTTAAATGGGGCTCCAAAATGACAGTCCCAAAGAAACTTCATGGAAATGAGCTCAGGGGCATCTTACATGCATTCAATGTGAGCAAGAATACTCATCTCTGTTATATGACAAAGGAGGGTTATACAACCAGGTGTCACAGGTTCCAAGGTGCCACGAATCCACCGTGGATAGAAAATCACATGCAAACATCAAGCATGTGTGTGTGTGTGTGTGTGTGTGTGTGCGCGCGCGCACGCGCGCACACACACGCAGACACATACATCTAAAAATACAGTCATATTGACATAGTGACCCAAGACAGTCATGTTTATTTTACATGAAATAGTGAACAACAGTTCCATTTTAGTCTTCAAATGGTACCTCCAATTCCTCACATCATTTGAATTCCTTATTCATTTGAGGAAAACCCATTTTCCCCCTGTAAGCCACATACAATCAGCAATCACCCACACAGCAGATATACTTTTTACTTAAAGACAAACTCATTGGGAAGGGGTCAGATTTCCCTGCTCCTTTTTATTTGCAG
Organism: Mus pahari; assembly: GCF_900095145.1. Lineage (NCBI taxonomy): Eukaryota > Metazoa > Chordata > Mammalia > Rodentia > Muridae > Mus > Mus pahari. The sequence goes on along the minus strand of NC_034592.1, from coordinate 40,555,467 downwards.
AGAAAATGATAATCTACTGGGTACTGAATGGCATTTGAAAGGCTAGGTGCACAACTCTCTGCCCACCAGAAGCATATATATATACCCAAGTCAACTAAAATGTTATAGGAAATGTGACATGCAGAGATAATAGAAGCGTATCCCCAGAAGCCTGCCCAATGGCAGAAACGAGCACCACTACATTTGGATGATATTAGCTAACACATCACTTGATTTTTCTATGAGAAAAATTTGTCTTTAAAAGTATAGACTAGAAAAGTTTAATGTTAGCATTTAATTAGTTCTGTTTCTTGGATTCAGTCTCAAGCACACACACTTTGATGTATTTGTTAACTCGTAAGTTATCCTTTCATAGTTAATAATCAAAGACCCAAATATTATGTCTATTGATCCTGTGATATTACTAATCACACAATCCTCAATAATTGACGTTTTTCTGAATTCTAAATTTATTTTCATAGAGAAATTGTATAGATGCATAGTTTACTATATTATATGTAACGGTAGTGAGTTGTTAAATATGTTTAGCAGATTTTTTTCAAATGGCGAAAGTTTGTTTCGTGCAAAATACAAGTAAGTAAAGTTGGAAAGTATTCTGCAAGAAACAAGAAGCATGACTTGCTTAACAGAGAAGGCTATTGACAGCTATATGCCAAGAATTGGGGGCTGGGCAGCTATAGGGTCAGCTGCCTGATGGTTATTTTGCTATTAAAATCCCTGATTCATTTGCTTTTGCCACTTCCACAAGCACACATCGGCTTCATCCTAAGGCTAATTAGCCTTGCTTTCAATAAAGAGAAAAGGCTCTAGCAAAACCTTTGAAATTAGTTAGCTGTGATCAATTGAAGTCAACAGTCCAGTCTGAATGGATACAAGCCACCAGAGTTTTGCTATGCACAGTGACCCTGAACCAGTGTTCAGTGCGAGTTTCATAATAATGTGAAATATCTGCAGTAAATTTTTGGTAAAAAAACAGGTTTTGGGAAGCACCTCTCAGTCCCAGGGAATCGGAATTTTTGTAGAGGAGACTGAAGAATCCCATTCCACCCATTACTCAGGCTGGTATCCTAATCAAAGGAAATCCCACACACAGACCAAAATCCAAAGCACAGTTGAGATGAATTCAGCTCCTCTGAGTCAGCCAGAAGAGGCCTACACTTCGATAAATTGGATTTCTGCTGCCTAAGAAAACAGGCTAGAAATTGGATGCTAAGCTGTGGTGACAACCATGGCAGCAAGGGTGAGCTCCAGTTCCTTCCTCTGAGCTCTTTCTCTTCGACACTCCTTCCCTCCTCCAAGAGATGTGTGCATCTCCCATACAGGATTCTGATTATCAGTGCATGATTGACAGTAGCTATTTAAAATATTGGAGTAGAAGAATCATAACTGAGGCAAAGCATCTTCTTTTTCATCTTTTCTTCACACTGTGAAACTACCTTTCCTTGGCCTTTTGTCAAGGGTGGGGGCAGAGAGGGCAGGTCACCTGGAGAAATATGATTGAGAGCACATATATATTTACAGCAATGATTCCCTAGATTTATCATAGAATCTAAAGGTACACTGGCACTAATAAAATGTTACAGTCAGCATGAGCAAGCACACACACACACACACACACACACACACACACACACACCCCTTCCTATGCTAAATGTACATATTTGAATGCACATGCATTCAAGAATAAAGACTCCAAGCCAACAACTAGAAAGATGCAACATCTGTATATTCTGATACTACTAAAATTAAGGGAAATCTTACCTTATAGAAAATGCTGACTATATAATGATGGTTAAGGAAAAATATTTAAATGTGGCCCAAGGGCTCAAAGGGTTCACAAGCCGACTGCCTACCTGCCCTTCTGTCATCCTTGTCACAATTTGCCACCATCTCACATCATTACTGCTCATCACACTCACCTTCAACATAGGCTGTAGTTCGAAACAAACCTCCTTTGCATTTCTGCAGCAACAACCCTCCATCACTCCTAACTGTCCATAATGATGCCCCCGCTTCTGGCTGCCTGAATGTGCAGTCACAAACAATAGCTCTGGCAAAGGTCAACACGAGAGAGCCAATCAAGGTTCCCTAATAAACTGTCATCCTCTCCACATTTTCCACAGGCCACGAAATGACCCCACCTTCCTGTGAGCATCACCACTTGACCCACAAGAGGAGCTGTGGTTAGTGTCTTTAGACAGCTGAGTCTCTTCCTTATTCTTCCTTAATGGAGTTCTTGTACAATTCATGGGATAGCCACATTATTAACTCACTACAAATGAATTCTCTGTCTTAGGCTTTGGACTCTTCATAGGAAATATTTCCTTATTTCTATTGATCATTTTATGTTGAGCAGAAAATGCATTGAAACATATGTTTATAGGCTTAAACGTGAATTAGTGTGTAAAGAGAAAGCTTGCCTAATGAATCACGTGCTTTCCAAACAATCCTTAACTGGCTCTCTCCAGGAAATAATTCTTTGCAAATTATAGTGAATATATTTTTATCAGTTTCCTTTCCCATGTCAACTTATTCACCCCCCCCCTTTTCAAATTAAAGGTGAACTACACAGTGGAGTTTGTACTTTAAATTTTCCTGTACTGAAAACAGCATTTGAGAAAATTTGTCTTCTTTTTATCACAAATTTTTCCTATCTAGATTAGTATGGATCACAAAATTGGTGCTAAAACTCATTAATACAGTTCATTCTTTCTGCCTGCTCTCCAGTTCCACTGCCATTCCTGAGTACAGTAGTAATCCTCTGCCAAGGTTACTGGGTAAGAGCCAATGGTTCAGATTTAGCCTTCAGTATGATTTTGTAAATGAAGTTGCGATGAAGCAGACGGAAGCCCATTTGCTTAAATACCTTTGTCATCACTTTCACCTAGCAACATGACAAATGAATAGTCATGACAGACTGGACTACATACAGCACCTAAAATACTCCTAAAATATTTGCCATCTTGTCACTTACAGAATATGCTTGCTGAACAGGTGAAGAAATTTCTAGATAATTTTCACTTATCCAGTATCAGTAATACTTCTTTTTCTATTTGTCCCCACACTTGTCCCTTCTTCATGGAACCCAGAGAAATCAAGCTAAATCACAAATACATTCTTGTATATACTCTGACTTCTTTCCATAACATCACTAGATGACCTCCTTTTGAAACATGTCTATGCTCTTTTCAACCTTTAATGCAAAAAGAGAAAACACAATGAGAAGTCAAGCTTAGGCTTCCAGACATTTGCAAGTACACATGCTCAGCCACAGTGTAATTATACTTTTTGTCTATGGAGAGAATCTTGAGGTGGTACTGCTGGAACAAAGAAAAATAACTAAAACTCAAAGGAAAAAAACATTGCTTATTTTTTTTTTTACTTTTTTATTTTTTGGAAATAAAATAATGATGGGGAAAGCATCCACATGTAGGATATCTGGATATATCAGAATGTCTTAAACCTTTGGGTCAAAACTCCAAAAATGTACTATGGATACCAATAATAGAACTGCAAAGACATTAATTGTATTATGAGATTCCAAATTGTATTATGTGTCTTCCAAAATCTTGCTTTCTCTACTTTGTAAATGGTACCTTGCCACTACATTTTCACATGACAGGGGAATTGGACAAGTATCTGTAGGGCTATTTTATGAGAAATCCAATCTCATTCAGAAGGACTAAGTTCTTACAACCTACTTCTCAAAGTCCTGGTCTAGTATTGCATCAAAGATTATATTTCAAGAATTAATTGGTGGGAGTCGACACAGACAATCAGACTATAAATGCTGCTTTGAAGACTTCAGGGTTAGTTAATTGAAGGCACAGTGGGCAGGAGTAGAGCCATAACTAATTTTCAGAGACTCCAGGGGTCCTATGTACCTTCATAAACTTTCTTAGCACCTGGGAAAACCTGACAACAAACCTGTGGCTACATCATTTTGCACAAAGAAACCATCCAACTCAGTTTTGTAGGAGGCTCATTGGACATTGTTAGCAAATAAAAATTCAATTCATGTGGACAAGAAACTGACCAGGATCCCTCAGAGCATATGACAAACTGTGAAGATATAAACTGTGTTACTAAGGACTTAAGTTTGCTGAGGACTTTGTTCTCCTATGGTTCAGATTTTTTCTTTCATTGTGGTTCCCTGGGAGATGCTATTAGCTCTGTGTGAGAAGCAACTTTTACTCTACCAATAGTCCCCAAGGAGCACCTACAGTTTTGAAAGCAATAAACTCCAGGATAGCAAAACATAAAAATTAAGTTATGCCTGTCTATCACCTGGGTTTCTGGGCTTCTGCAATATCAAGAAAGATAGCTCACGTGGGACATTCCAGGACAGAAGGCTCCTCCTGGCTTTGCACCTGAGTAGTTTTCACTAGCCACCATACCCATAGATCTTTTTCTTTCCTTTGTGCTATAAGAAAATTGAAGTCATAGATTTAGAGACCCTCTCAAGTTCTAAAGCCTAACTAATCTCCGTTCTGGATATTAATTCATGCTATCTTAACTCAGTAGACTTCAGGAAATAAAAATATTTTCCATGCATAAAAACATATTCCTTCTCTGAAATCCTGATGCTCTAAAGCCTGACACTCAATCAATGTGTTTATTTTAACCCATGCTACCACTCTGGGAGGCCAGTGTACCACTTCTTTGCAGGTAAGGATGGTAAATCTCAAGACTAACTGATTTAAGGAATATCTGGGTCTCAGACAGATTCTCTCTATTCCTATCATACCACGTAGCCTTTCATAACTAACAGGCTTGGTGAGCCAATAGACCTTTGAAGGGTCATTGTTGCCATCATTTATATTAATGAGTAAGAAAATGGAGTGCCAAGCAAACCTAGGGGGTCCTGTTACAGACCCCAACCTTACAGATGTGGACAATGACAAGGGCCACTTAACTAGAAAGAGACAAAGCAAGGATGAGAGTTACTCATTCTCTTCCCCTTCCTCCTTCCCCTTCTTTTTTCTTTCCTTCCTCCTTCCTTTTCATCACTCCTTCATTCCATTCCACAGTTCCCAAAGTATACTTCCCTTTTTGGAAGAAAGAATTCACATAAGCTCTAACTATGCATCTTCTTTCATGAGCTACCTCTGACTCTTGAGTGCTAGTCTGCCACATCTTCTTTGCTCTCTTCACTAATTGTGGGACACTTCAACTAGAAGACAATGAAGCTTTTCTATGGGGAGTTTTTAGTCACACCATTTCATTTTGTACAAAGATCGTCTGTTTATACTCATGGATTAAAGGAGTTGAAATGTAAAGCTTTCAAGGCATTAAAAAAAACTACTTTCAACAACTGTTTAAAGGCTGTACCAAGAGACTTTTTATTCATATAAGCAAAAAAATAAGCATTTTCTGCATCTTGAAGAGCTATGAACATCTCAGAAGCAGCAAATAAATTCAGAGCTTCTTGTTCATGATGCATAAATTCAGTAACAATATTTTATGCCTGATTTCTTCCAAAAGAGAAGGAGAATATATTAATACCTTCAGTGATAAAATGAAACTTCTTTGCAACCAAGTTTTTCAAAATCAAATCAAAACAAATTAGCTGACACAAATGCAATAATTAGAATCAGAGCAGCTAGGCAAGCCATGGTGTGGGCATGGTGCTCTACATTAAGTACTCATTGACAGAAAACCAAGTGACACATGTAAAACCTGCGTGTGCGTGTGTGTGTGTGTGTGTGTGTGTGTGTGTGTGTGTGTGTGTGTGTAGGGGGTTACATGTATTGCACACTTATGCTCTATCCTATTGTTTAACTTAATGGTGAGACAATATAACATGGCGTATTATTAAAACTGTTTATGAGATCTTCATAGAGTCTCATATCATTTTGCTTTCTTATTGTTTCAAAATCAACAATCTCACACCTAGATTCGTTTGATGGATTGGCTTTCATATCTTTGCTTTCAAATATATATTTTTACATTCATGTCCTAGTCTCTAGAATAATCATCAAGGCTGAATTGTCACAAGGTCATAATTTCCTTATATAATCTTTCCATTCTTTAAAAATCTTAATCTGTGACTCTAGAAAATGATCAAGAAATGGGGAGAGGATGGAAAGAGTTTATTTACATACAAGAGTAGCTGAACTCAGCCATAGACATGTAATAGATTATGAAAAAGAAAGCATGACTCAATGAAAAAAAAATGAAAATAATAATAAAAAATATTTTCAAAGCTCCAAGAACCTGGAGCATTCCAGAGTTGGTTCTACTCAAGGATACAGCTTCAAGTTTGCAGAGTAGTCAAAGTCTGCAGTTGTTTGGAGGCCTGGATCTATATAGATTCCCTTGGAGGCTTTCCTATTAACCCTCCTGGGGATAAAACAATATGTGCAATTACAAATGAAATCACATTAAGTAGATGTGGAGAGGGCTGTGTAACATATTAACCTGAGCTGCCTGCCTTGTTAGCAGTGATTTAATTTAGGGTTCCCAGAAGAAGGTGGAGTGATCATGCCTAGAGTCTTAGCCATTTGTTCAACCCAGATCCCAGCAATGACACAAAAGACCATTTTCTATCCACCCACATCTTACTCTACAGATCACAAAGCCCAGAGAAATGGATGAGCACTGTCTCAACTCCTTGGCATTGGTAATATTTTCCTATAGTGTTCTTTCCCTCTGTGTTCTAAACCTTATTTTGCCTATCTGGGTTTCTGACAACTCTCTGAGGTTATATTTTTCTAGACCGCAAACCATTCAGCAACTACTAGACTATTCTATTGTTATCTTGCTATCAATATACCTTTAAAGAAAGGTTACAACAATGAAATAGAAGCTTAAAACTCTTCAAAGTTTATTCTCTAAAGTGGCCACAATTCTAGATAGCTGAATGAATCTCAAACTGCCAAATCTCTCTAACACCTGTGCACTACAGGGACAAAACACTTTTTCCTCCGAATCCTGTGAACAAACACGCCACAAGCCAACAGTGACACAGGAGAGAAAATAAAGTGAGCATGCAGGAGAGCTATTCAGAAAGATAGCCAACAGTCAAGAGGAGAGATGATAGAAGGAAGTAATGGGTTAATATTATCAAGGAACAATATATACTTGAAGGAAAAATCTCAATGGAAGCCATTAGTCTACAATTAACCTACGCTAGTAAAAAAAAAGAAAGAAAGAAAGAAAGAAAGAAAGAAAGAAAGAAAGAAAGAAAGAAAGAAAGAAAGAAAGAAAAGGAAAGCAAGTCATATAGGGAAAGGGACAGGACAGAGCACTAGAACAGATTAGGCACCTATTTAATTCAATTATATCCTAATAAAACATTGGTAGCTTACAAATGAAGGAACAAGGAGAGAAGGTATTTGCTGTCTAAGTTACCTCTCAAAGTCAATTTCTTTCAAAGGTCTTCGGATTAGAACTTCATCTCAAACATAGATCTTAATTTTCCTGCCATCTCACATTCAATATTTCTCTTCTTTATGCTACTTTACACAGTATACCAAAATACACTCTTTGTCTCTTTCCCAGTACATCTGAATGTCTTTTCATCTTCAGGCTTGCAGTCCACTGAACCTTTTATCTCTAATGATGAAAATATAATCATTCTGCATACAGCATTTTGTTGCTACTCATTTTCTACTGATACAGTGATCTCTCCTAGTTAAAATTTACAGACACTATTGAACAATCGGTTAAGGAACTTATTTAATTTCAGAATATACATATCACCATTATAACTTAGATAAATTAAAATAGACTACAAAATATGCTAAGTAGATATCTACACTCTTATGTCCTTGGCAGCACTATTCCCAATAGCTAAATAAATGGGAACAACCCAAGCATCCATCAACTGATGAACAGATTACTAGTGATAGGAGGTATCCACCAGAAAAGACAACTTGGAACAGGTCAAGCCAATAGAAATCCTTTATTAGCCAGCCTGGGACATCACTGGGTTTTCAGAAGCCCAGTGCAGTGCCCTGGCTTTCTCAGATTGAGAATTTAAGCACAAAGGGGCACATTTTTGGTGGACGCACCTCAATTAAGTAGAACAGTTAGCCAGAAGTGGAACTATACAACCCAAAAAGCAAGGGTACTGCATTTAGAGACTTTGATGAATTAGTATTTGTAGGTGTTGTGGCCAATGGCACTGTCTACATTCTGGGCCCCATGACCTGAATGGAACTTTCCTTGGGGCATCAGTTTTGCTAAAGTCTGAGGCCGTGTCTAGTCTGACACAAAAATAACTAAAGTCTGTCATTCGTGACATGGGTGAAGTTTGAGATTATGCTAAGTAAAATAAGTCAAACAGAGAAGAACAAAGGCTGACTCATATTTAGAATCTAAAAATGTGACCTCATAGATTTTGAGAGTTGGTTGATGGTTTCTAGAAGCTGGGAGAATAGTGGGGAAGGAGGGATAGCAAGTGCTAGTCAATAGGAATGAGGCTAGTGTTAGAAAAGGTAAGAAGTGTTGGTGCACAATGGGGTGACTATAAAATCATGTAAGGGGCAGGACAGGAGAGAAGCCCAGAGGGCCAGGAGAGTGAATGGAAATATGTGTTGCTGGAGGCAGGAAGTAAGGGAGACCTTTAGAAAATACCAGAGATCTGGAATGGGAGAGGCTCCCAGAACTCACTGAAAAGTCCAACACTGAGGAGATGGCACCTGAAGAGACCACCTCCAGTAGTTAGAGGAGTGATGGGAACTTCAATCCACCATCAAACTTTTCAACCCAAATTATTACTGCAGGGACAAAAATGGAGCAGATACTGATGCAATGGCTGGCTTGGGATCCATCTAATGGGTGGGCACCAAACCCTGACACTATTACTGATGCTATGCTGTGCTTGCAGACAGGAACCAAGCACGGGTGTCCTGTGAGAGACTCTACCAGCAGCTGACTGAGTCAGATGGAGACACTTAGAGTCAAGCATTGAACTGAGGCCAGGGGCTTCTATGGATGAGTTAGAAGAAAGATTTAAGGAACATAAGGGAATGGCAACCCCATAGGAAGACCAAAAGACCAACTAACCTGGACCCAGAATCTCCCAGAAACTAAGCTACCAACCAAACAGCATACATAGGCTGGTCTGAGGCCCCAGCATATATGTAGCAGAAGACTGTTTTGTCTGGCCTCAGTGGAAGACATCCAATCCACTAGAGACTTGAGGCCCCAAAGAAAGGGGCTTGGGGGGGGTACCCTCTCAAAGGCAAAGCAAAGGGAGTACAGGGTATGGGAAGAAGAACTCTGGATAAGAGAACCAGGAGTGGGAGCAAGATTTGAGATGTAAATACATAAAATAATTAATTAGTAAAATAAATAAATAAATAAATCAGGATGCACTGAAGATTTCAAATATGCTGGAAAACTTCTCAGGTTTACAGCACAAAGACATTGTAAATGTTTGAGGAAGCTAAAAATGACCTCATTTAAACACTGTACAATGTATAGACAGTGGAAAGAAGTACATTGAGTTCTACAATATAAACAGTATTTCTGTTTATGTATCTAATCAGTTAAAATAAACTTTAGTTAAATAAAAATGGCTAACTACTTTTAATAAAGTAAAGTACAAACCAGTGACAGACTTGGAAATACACCATAGTCTTTTGCCTTCAAACTCAGCACAAGCTGTTTGTCTACCAATGTACTATTTAGACTACTTTAGGAACTGACACAACATGGGCATAAGTGACTGCCAATCTAATCAGCAACCACCTCTAGAGAGCTTTGGATTCTTAATATTTAAACTTTCAAAAGTCAATGATATCCAGAGACTGCCCCACCTAGGGATCCATCCCATCTGCAGAAACCAAAGCCAGGCACTATTGCTGATGCCAAGAAGCACTTGCTGATAGGAGCCTGGTAAAGCTGTCTCCTGAGAGGCTCTTCCAGAGCCTGACCAATACAGATGTGTATGCTCACAGCCAACCATCAGACGGAGCTTGGAGTCCCCAATGGAAGAGTTACTGGAAGAACTGAAGGAGCGGAAGGGGTTTGCAACCCCATAGGAGAAACAACAATATCAACCGACCAGACCCACCCCCCCAGAGCTCCCAGGGACTAAACCTCCAACCAAAGAGTATACATGGTGGACAGTGAGGACACATGGTTCAAGCTGTATATGTAGCAGAGGATTACCTTATCAGGAATCAATGGAAGGGGAGACCCTTAGTCCTATGGCGGCTCCCAGGGTGGGAGAATTCTAGGGTGCTGGGGCAGGAGTGGGTGGGTGGGTGGATGGCAGAGCACCCTCACAGAGGCAGGGGGAGGGGAGAGGGTTTAGGGGGTTTGTGGAGGAGAAACTGGGAAGGGAGATAACATTTGAAGTGTAAATAAATAAAATAACCAGTAAAGGAGATAATAAATTTGTTTAAATACAAAAAGAAAAAGTAATTAAAATGAATAACCACTACACAAAATATAGATATCCAAACCAGAAGTATTTGCCAGATCTGCATATAATTTTCTCTTTTAGATTCTTTGTGCGTATATGTGTGTGAGGTGTGTGTGTGTGTGTGTGTGTGTGTGTGTGTGTGTGTATGTGATCATTATAGAACACGTTGCTTATTTATGTAAGCCTAGCACACAGGATTCTGAATTGTCAGCCTCATTATACACGGACAGTAAGACACTGGCTTCCCTAGCAATGGTTACTAAGCACTTAGGAAATATTGGAATTTCCTCTGTCTTACTGTAACATGCCTGCCTGCTTTTTACAAAAGTGTTTATTAGTTTACATTAATTGCATAAAGTATTGAATTTCAGTTTTATATCCCCCTACCTTCATAAAGTACTTAGATCATATTTATCAACTCCATTATCTTTTCTTACCCATGGTACTTCATTTCCTTCTCTGACAGCCTCTCATTGACTTGCATGCATCCTCTAAACTCTATGTATGAGAGAAAACAAGTCTGGGTGAGACTGGGTTATATTGCTTAACATGGTGATCCACAATTCTATCTGTTTTCTGGAAAATGACATAATTTTTCTCTTCTTTTTCTTCCCAATTATTTTTTGCAGATTGAAGGTATTTAATTCAAATTGGCTTCATAGCACAACAAGCTAACTTGGTTACAAGTTTGCCACAGGGCAAACCTAGATATTACAGCTGATTTCTTCTAAATATACTACCATCTAAATATATACATATTATATATATATATATATATATATATATATATATATATAATTTAAAGTTCATTAACTTTAATTTAAAATTCACCGTTTAAATGACACTATTTAAGTTCATTAAAGATATATTTCATATAAAATTTTATATATTCTATAAAATATATAGATAGATAGATATTTATATCTATCTATCTATCTATCTATCTATCTATCTATCTATCCATCTATATATCTATAGAGAAACACCACTTAGTGCTTTTTATAAAAGAGATGAAATTAAAACTTCATTTTAATTCACCAGGAGTATATAACTATTGCTTTTTATTAAGAATTCATCATGTTTGAGATTCATAATTGGTCTACTGTCTAGATTTTTGTCTTATAGGAAGAAATCTAAAATTACATATAGATTTATAAGGGGTTAAACTCATTATTTTCTATTATTTCAAATTCTTCTCTAACTTAGTCATTTCTTATCCAGACTCACTATTATATCATTTAAGTACTGAAACTAGAAAAAGCCTAGAAAGTTGAAGTAAATAATTGAACTAAAGGTTTTCTTTGCTAAATGAAAATGATTTGATCCTGAAACAGATCTTTATAACAATCAGGGGGATGGCTAAACCTTAGCAAACTCAGTTCCACATTCACTATGGCAGTTGGGGATCACCCAGTGAGCAGCAAATTATTTTGGTAAAAATAATTGTTTATATCTAGGTTATCAGATGGGTTACAATAAATTTTCTCCTTTTGTTTTTCTATGAGATACATGGTATTATTTGCCTAAACACAGTCTTGCTGGAGAAAAATGAGCAGAAGCCTTTTCTTCAACTCAATTGTTTCTCAGTGTTAATGAGAACAATCCACTATTTAACTCTATGTTCAAGTGGGTATTTATTAAGTAATGATAATATTTCAAATAAAATATTATAATTTTTATTCATGTCTTCTTAGACGTTGTTAAGTTTGAATAGATTCCTATATGTCTTTATTATTCTACTTTTCCTACCATAGATTTAGTTCCATATCCCCCCTGCAATCTAGCAGGAGGCTCTCTTTGCTGTATGATGAATTCCCATTTGTATGTCTATGAATCTCAGCTTTATCTAGAGTGACTGATGGCTATGTGCCACACTTCCAGTTTATGATTTCATTCAAAGAAGTTTGAGTTCTATAGATATGATTTCCAAAATCTAATACCTTATCTCTGCAGCCTTCCCTCGTTCTCTTTTCTTTTTTCCTAGTTAGTGGAAACATCATTCACATTTTGTGAGAACTATAAATAATACTCAGTAATATTCCTTTTCACATGAGCATTTGAGAGAATCCAAGTCTTTACTCCCTGAAAGTTAGGCATGGTCATGTGACCTGTTGAGAGAAACTACTTTGCTTTAAGTGACCAAAATTTGTATATATTTTTTGCTACAAAATTATAGATGAATTGACTTGGACCATGACACAATTACTCAGATATGAAACTCTATGTCTTTGAAGTAGTCAGAATTAATACTGAGTGAATATAATACAAAAATACCCAAAAGAAAAAACTTACACTTCCTATTTTTAGGCTTAAATTTTGTTTTATTAAATATTGAAGAGCTAAAAGATTGTGTCATATAAGTAGCAATAAAGTACAGCAAAAAAATCTACATATCAACTATATTATTACTTTTGGATATTAGTTGATTGTTTTGTGATGGCTATCATTTTTTAAGTTTTTTTTTTTTTATATTTGAGATTAAAATTACATTTCTTTTTTCCTCTTTCCAAGTCCTCTCACAAGCCCTTCCTTGGTCTTTCAAATGTGTAGTCTTTTTTTATTATTATATTTATTATTTATTCACTTTACAACTGTCTATCTGCTCTTCCTCTCCTCCCAGCACAGCCTCTTGTAAGACTCTCCCTTTCCCCTTAGCAGAGGAAGCTCCCCTCTATGCTTCAGCACTCCCCAACTGCTCACCCCCCACCCCCCCACTGTATATCAAGCTACTGTAGAACTAGGCACATCCTCTCCCACTGAAGCCAGGCAAGGCTGTCCATTTCAATTTAGGTTTTATGTCATAGAAAACTAACACAGAGCTAAGCAATTCTAGGCGGTAAGACTGGCCCTGCAAACATCATAGAATTAGATTCTACTTCTCTCCTACACACCAGAGCACTGCTGACAAGTTGAAGTTCCTCAGTGGTTAGGAGAGCTCTATGGCAAATCCCAACCTTTAAACCTCAGCAAAGGCCAGGAAAGATGAAAAAAATAATTAAGTCTTCTAATGTGAGAATTTCTATATGTTGAGGTTGTACCCCTCAGTCCAAGCTATAACAATTATAGAATATAGTTTTTCAGAGCTGGAGAGATGGCTCAGCAGTTAGAAACATCTCCCTAACAGAGGACCTGAGTTCAGTTCTTAGTATCCATGCCATCCACGTGGTTGAACATGTACATACATACATACAATTAAAACTTAAAATGAAACAAATCTTTAAAATTATAGTCTTTAATCTTTGGGTCAGTGTTGCCCCTACATTTCTGAAAAACCTCACTGTCAAACAGGAAGCTAAATACTGACAAATATATAGAGCTGCAAAAATGTGTGACTTTAGTATCTCCTATATTTTTCATATCAACACATTATATGTACCCCTCATCAAGAATTTCTTTAAATTTGAACTTGTTGTTGTAAGAATACACTAATATTTTTACCTTGTAGACTTGTAATTGCATGGAAACTGCTTTCACTTTCCTCTCTCTTTTGATAAGTGAGGCTTCTTAAAACCTAATGCTCAATATATTCATAAATGTTACTATCTATATGTCCCTTTTTATTGCCTCATGGCATGTGTTAGTGTCCCCATGAGCCCTATAATGGAGTATAAATTTTTTTGCATGACTTCCCACTGTGTATTTGGTTTAACATACTCATGTATATCATCACATTGCACTGTGTTGGGTACATTCACATCTATCCATCCTTTATGCTATGCTTCTTCTTTATAGAGTCAGTGAAGTTCCTGATTCCCCTCTGCTGGTCACAGCTGTTCTCATTTTTCTTTCTTTCTTTCTTTCTTTCTTTCTTTCTTTCTTTCTTTCTTTCTTTCTTTCTTTCTTTCTTTCTTTCTTTCTTTCTTCTTCTTATTCTTCTTCTTCTTCTTCTTCTTCTTCTTCTTCTTCTTCTTCTTCTTCTTCTTCTTCTTCTTCTTCTTCTTCT